>NW_016163770.1:0-34842 GCF_001687245.7 Rhagoletis zephyria | reverse complement strand
TGGGCGATTTTTTTGCCTCCCCACAAATCGACCCGGCCTAATGTACGTATAGGTATGTAATACAAAAAATATAAAAAACATGTGCTTTCCCAGAATAAAGATTACTTTAAAAAGATCAACGCGATTCATATGATTAAGAGTTCTTTGAACTCAGTACATTGAATTAAGGCTGTCAACTTCGATTTTCAACATCAATTAAGCAATAACCTTGCGGATCTGTTACAATATTCTGTGATTGATAAGAGCAAAAGCCATTAAACAACCAGCTGCAGAACATTTCGCGCCAATCAAAATACATAGTACAATGTAAACAATCACAGTGAATATTTCAATAGCAAAGAGCGAAGTCGTAGCTGCAGTAAAATAATTATTTCATCTTATGTGAGTGCCAACAAGTGTTATAGTTCCAGCTAAAGCGTACTGCCATACCTAAACAAAAACGTTGGGCGGAGCGTTTTCTGGCGCCTAGCGTTACCGCCGAAGTGCAATCCTAAACAAAAGTAAAAGAAATAACACAAACAACAAGCATAGGTTTGTTTGTGTGAAATGCGAAAAGGACAGTTTCGCCGTTTTCTGTAGCCAACTTCACTTCCTAACGCCCTGTCAAAATCGGATTATCCAATCGCTCAGCGTTGACGCCGCGTTATTTCGGTATGCTTCATACAAATTGTATGAGTATGAGAATTTTTTTTGACGGCCAGACAACGCTGATGCTTTTGTTTAGGTGTGGCAGTTAGAATCCAGCTCTCAAGAAAAATCACAAGAAATATTTTTCATTATTTCGATTGCTTGAAAAAGCACTTTGCTTTTCCTGTAAATTTTCTTAAAGAAATATCTATGCGAACCAAGACATATCAAAGAGGTAGCAGCATTAGAGCAAAAACAACATTTGCGTGTATTTTGTTGTTGCTTCCGGTATCGAAAGTGTCAAAAACGGTTCTGATATTCGAAAAAATAAAAAATTGCAATTGGAAAAAATGAAAATTGTTGCAACTTTCTTTCTTAGTACAGTTGTTTGCTTCTCGAAGCATTGATCTATCTTTTGCAAGGCCCAGTAATCGCGGGTTGGTTTCACATACAAATAGATTTTAACAATTTGGAATTTTTGTGAGAAGAAATTAAAAATATTTGACATTTTCGAGACTAAATAGTTTGAAAAAAAAAAAATTAAATCAGCTGCTATACTGATACTACCTGTTCAATATGCCTTGATCCCAATAATTTTTTCTTGACAGCTGCAAACT
Source organism: Rhagoletis zephyria (assembly GCF_001687245.7). Taxonomy (NCBI): domain Eukaryota; kingdom Metazoa; phylum Arthropoda; class Insecta; order Diptera; family Tephritidae; genus Rhagoletis; species Rhagoletis zephyria. The sequence continues at coordinate 33,598 of NW_016163770.1, read as the reverse complement.
GACTCAGTACAAACTAATTTATGTAAGAAGTTTTGATAAAAGAAAATTTCTTTTCCATTTCTTGTACGTCATTTTATATGAATTTTTCGTTTTTCTTGACAGCTGGAAACAGCTCTTAAAAGTGAAGTGACGGCGTAATTAAAATTGTGTTTATGGTTTAGATTTGTTTAAACTCTTTTCCTACCGCAGTAAAAACCAAACCCTGCATCAGCATCGTCAAAAATGTTGGAGCTGGATAAAATTTTGGAAAAATGCGGCGATTGTCATCGCTTGCAGGCGATTATGTTGCTGCTATTTTGCATCATCAATTTGCTATCGGCGCTGCATTACTACTCACAAACAATCATAAGCTTCGTGCCGAAATATTGGTGAGTCACATTACAATCAGTGTTGCCGAAAGTACGAGGATAAGAGTTTTTTAGTACTATTTTGTATTCATTGTTTTTTACTGCTATTTTATCATCCATACTCCCGTACTCCCCAATGACCGATTATACTACTATTTAACGATAGTTAACTTTTTAACCAACTTCAAAAAACGGGATGAAGGGTGCTTGAAATAATTTGCGGTCACATTATTCATTCCCAGTCTTGGTAAAGCTTAAGCCATATCACAGCATTATTTAAAACTTGCGACTGCAGTGATGAAATTAAATTGGGTATAAAACTCTTTTCAACTCTTGTAAGAAAAGCTCCTTTGTTGGTTCGAACGCACAACACGTGCAGAAACAGCATTTAAGGTATAATTACGCATACTTCAAATAACTTCGCACTGGTAACACTGCAACTGAAATGCCATTTAAGAAAATGTGAGAAATAATCTAAACTCAACAGAACATAAGGTTCAAATGTATTCCAACCGTAATCAGCGGTTTATGTCTCGTGAAGTGACCACCTAGGAATTCTAAAATTGGTCTGCTATCCTACTAGCTCAATGGAGTCGACCCTCGAAGCCTCCCTGAATAAGCCTTGCTTAGTTCTGTAACTGAGTGCGGGCTATGTGCGGGTCCTTTTCAACCAAATGTGCAGGAACTCACGTGTGGCCTGTGTAAAAAAAAGTTTGTTGTTTGTATTTTAATGAGACTTCGTACAAGTGGGGGTTATGCTAGCTTATTACAAATCTTTAGTCAAATTTGGAAAATTCAAAATTACGGATGATTTAAAAAAAAAAAACTGAAAATCAAAAAATGCTATGGGAGAAGCTAAAATTCAAAGCAGATAACCTGAACCAGGGAGTTTTGGTAATGCATAGTACTGGTGAAAATACAGCCAGAATACAATTAGAAACTTTAAAATCATCTTAGAATGTATATCGTGTCTATTATCTAGTTAAATAATGAGATCCATTTTAAGGCGTTTTGTTTTGAAACTGCTGTAATCTACATCAAAACCTATAAGGCACAGTCCTCCGCCAGTAGGCTAGCAGCTGAAGAGGGTTATGAAGCCTGAAATAAAGACTATAAAAATGGCTGACTCCGACACAGCAGAAAATTTAATAGATCTGAGAACATATCAGATATTTTTATAGAGCAATGGATTCAACAGATCCCGTAGCTTCACTTGAAGTTTCAAATACCAGGGAGACTAATCAAGTTGGCTCAGATGACAGTTATTCCTTCGAACCTGAAAATAAAGAGGAATCAGAAAATGAATTCCTCGATGTGGAACTAACAAACAAAAAAAGAAGAAATATGAACTACTAAAAAAAAGTAAAAAAGGGGTATAAATATAGCTCTGCAACCTCCACGTGATGGACCCTTAATACTACATTTATCGTAGGCTAACTGCAGGCGTTATAGTAAAAATTTTGATTCGTTATAAACCAGTTAAAAAAAAACCTTTGCATCAGGTATTATAATAATTCAATATTTTGTCTAATACGCTCGACCGCCATATTCGATTCATTGTTTTGTATTTGGAGAAACTAATCAGTTTAAGGTTAAAATTACCCGGATCTTAAAGATTCGCGTTCTTTTGAAGAAAAATAAATGATATTTTCTACAAAGAGGCGGAACGTGAATTAAAAATAATTTCAATAAAAATAAATAATTAATCAATTTTTTTGAAACTTGGGCCAAGTGTGCCTCTATTTATCTTTAATTAGATAGTCCATTCAATCAATTTCAAAACTTTATTTTGGGCAACTTTCGTTACTTTTGATTATCTGCTGGCCCATAATCCAGTGGAGAAAACGAATGCGGTTTAGGGAAAATCAGTCTAGAGGTCTAAATTTTCATCCGATATGTTTTATGTTTTTTTTTTATAAATAAAAGAGCTTTTGAAATTCCTTACCAATCGGTAAAAGCCAATTTTTGAAAAAGAGTTGTATACAAAATTTATTTAAATTAGTAAACAATATGTCGTTAATAATTTGGTGTTATAAAGTAAAGGTAAATTGTTTTTAGTTTGTTATAAACATTTCATACGACCACCTTCATTTATCCCACTGTACAACCCATCGCGACGCGTCGTTCTGGTGAACTCGTATGAGCAAATTCAAATCGGCTCAAATCGAAGTCGTTTATTTCCATACGAAACGCAACGTCATCCCAATACTGCATATCGTTTTTCAGTTCGTAAAATGTGCTTCTCATCCATTATCGAGTTAATCGCCGCACAGTGATCTGAAATCAAAAAAATTTTTAAAAATCAATTTGAAACTTGCACCCTGCATACCTAAAATTTTTCTGAAAAAAAAAATAATTTTGGAAGAATTTTTTTTTAAACATATTAAATTTTTTTGTGCGATTTTTTCTCCTTTTGAGGGAACGGAAACAGGACCTCAATTTTCATATACATAATTGCTACTTTCTCTGCATTTTGCACAAACAAAATTTAGTATAAACAAATAAAATTTCAAGAATGGTGCTCGAGAAACCTCTTTAATTTAAATTGCATCAGATTTTATTAAAAAAATTCATTAAATCGGTCAAGAATTATTGGGTGTACGCTATATTGAAACCTACNAGCAGTCGGACTCATCATGCCATCCACATCGGTTGGCAGCTGAGGATGATGATTTGGCGCCAACGAATTTTTCAGCAGTGTGCCAGCACTTTGACTATGAATTGTATATGGGTTATCAGAGCTTCACTAGCGAACTGAATTGGATTTGTGATCGCGCGTGGCAAGCAACGCTGGGACAGTCGATGTTTTTCGTTGGCTCAGTGGTGGGCAGCCTGCTCTTTGGTTTTCTGGCAGACAGTTTGGGTAAGCTAAACACACATTTTTTATATACTTCTTTTTTATGTTCAAAATTTCATTGCATATGTATTTCTTTCTTATCTCCTCAGGTCGCCTACCCATCTTGATTGTTGCAAATATTGTGGCCATGGTTGGAAATTCTCTGACGGTATTTGGCACAACGCTGCCAACATTTTCGCTATTTCGCTTCTTATCTGGCATGGCGACAGATAGCAACTTTGTTATGATGTATATTTTGGGTGAGTGTGGAAGAGAGCAATATCACGAACTTAACTTGAAATCACAAAAAATTGGATTTTTCTAAAAAGATAGTTTTGAAAGGGTTTCAACTATTCCTAAATTATTTTTAACGAGGCGAAAATATCGAAAGCGTATCCCCAAAGCACAATCGGTCTGAAACAAGCTAAAACTCTTGTTGTCATGTACCGTTCTTTTCTCGTTTCAGTTTTGATGAAGCTCATTACAGTCCTGATACCATTTGTTAAGTTGCATCAATTTGGAATCATCTCTATTTGTATGTTGTAGGTTTAAAACAATAAACCCTAATTGGGTGCTTTCCGTCCCGCCCACCATAGTCACGTCCGCTAATTTTGTAACGAAATTCCTCCTTCATTGTTTCGTTGTATAGGCTCTAAGACACGGCCTTGTTCATATATTGCTGCGATACCTAGTGTCACTTTATCAAAACTGCTAATTTATCCAATCGATCCTTTTGAAATCGATTAACCAATTACGCTCTGAAAGGAACATGTTGGCGCTGAAATTTCACTGAGTTAGAATTGTGACATTAAGATCAGTAAGTTCCATCCTTACGGCGTTTCAACGCGGATTTGTAAGAAATACGTAGGAAGCATCTTAATTGCAGACTGGGTATAGCGGTAAGTAGTCGTGTCCAAACCGATGCTAGCAGCTGGGGTAGACACCGTGGCCGATCATAAATTGTGTAAATATTTCTCGAGAGCAACGGGCCTACTTTTCTTGCCATTTCGAAATGGATGCGGCTTTCTTTTTCTGGATTATCCCCCAGTAATTGCCTTCATTTTGCTCGCTCTCCAGATGTTTTTTCATAGGATTTCCTCCCTTCCTTCGTATCATATGCGAGCATTCGTTAATTGAGGTATTTACGAATCATGTTACAGATACATATAAACACGTGTATCGAAATTCAACGCAGAATCACTCTTGCCAAAAAGGGCTACTTTGGACTGAGTAGGCAATTCAGAAGTAAAGTCCTCTCTCAACGTACGCAAGCCACACTCTTTTAGTATATGACACAGAAATATGGACAATGACAACAACGGATAGAATGATTTTGCGGAAGATTTACGGGCGTTTGCGCGTTGGCAACGGCGATTACCGCAGACGATGGAATGATGAGCTCTATGAGCTTTACGACGACATGGACATAGTGCAGCGAATTTAAATACAGCGGCTCCGCTGGCTTGACCTTAAAATGGACCTCGACGCTCAAGGTCAAAAAGTATTCAGCTCGGAAGAGGGCGGCTCCCACCGCGATGAAAAGGCCAAGTAGAAAAGGACTTGGCTTCACTTGGCATTTTCAATTGGCGTCAGTTGGCAAAGGAGAGAAATAACTGGCGTGCTTTGTTGAACTTGGCTAAAATCGCTTAGGCGGTTACAGAACCAATTTAATCTCAGTGTCATGATCGATCTTAATCGTAATCTTAATTGTGATCGATCATCACCGCCATCTCCGAGCTTCTTCTGTCGCTTTTTCGTTTGGAACTAGAGCCCAGCTTTTTCGTAACAAAGATATTTGCATTTACTCTTAACCAGGCGAAAAGTGGCCTTAGTGCTGAGCTCACCATGTCTTGGTCGGATTTGGTTTGGGTTCTTCATCGTCAAACGGGCCGTCGATGTCGCCATTCAAAAGTGCTGAGAATTTTTCTCTCCATATCTCAAGTGCACTCTTTGCATCTGTTACCAAATTTCCATCTTCGTCTTGAAACCATTATTTATATTGCTTAATTATTTTCATAAAGAATTTTCGAGTCGTATTCCACTCTGTCAACATCTCAAGCCCTTCCTACTTACATATGTACGTCTTCGTGCTTCTCGTTTCTTCCTTTTGAATATACGTCTCTTATCACTCCTTTTATGAAGGTAACGCTCAGGATAAAGCTATATTAATAACATTTCGGTTCGATATGAGTAATGGGTACTTCCACAGCTTAAGAAAAATTTCTTTAAGTTTTAACTTGCCGAACAGCATTTTTTATTTTTATCCATTTGCTTTGAAATATAAATATTTTTTTACTGTTAATTTAATTGATTAATTTGTTGAATATATTTAAGAAGCATTTGTTTATTATTATCCGTTCAATTTTAACATCAATGTCGCGCATCAACTAACAACTTCTTTAACACATACTAAATGAATAAAAATTCTTGTAATCCCTTCGCAGTAATGGAGTATTTGCGTCCGTCTCTGCGCACAATCGGTCTCAGCATCTGCATCGGGTTTTTCTATTGTCTCGGCTCAATGGCTGCGCCGTGGATTGCTGTACTGTTGCATAGTTGGCGCGGCTTCCTACTCGCCACCTCAGTACCCTTTGCCATTGTGCCGCTCTTCTACTTCATTGTGCCCGAGAGTGTGCAATGGCTGATCTCCAAGCAAAAATACGACAAAGCTGTTAAATGTCTAAAGCGTGTAGCGAAGATCAACGGGCGTGCGGTGGAAGAGTCTGTCTATACGGAATTCATAGATGAATGCAAACGCAGTCAATTGCATACGAAATCTGGACCAAATCTCTTCGGGCTATTTGCAACACCACGCTTGCGGCGTAACACGCTCATTTTGTTTTTCAAATCGTAAGTTTGTTTATTGATTAGAAAAAGACACACAAAAAGACAGATTACATTGCGTGTATGTGTGCATTGTGTTTTTTTTATCGCAGCATGGTCATCACTTTGTGCTACGATGCGGTGTCGCGTAATGTCCAAGGTCTCGGCATATCGCCATTTGTCATGTTCACTTTGAGCGCCACAGCCATATTGCCAGCTTGCATACTGTTGATCGTGTTGCAAGATCGTATCGGCCGCAAAGCGATGGCTTCCATGTCACTGCTGCTAAGTGGAATTTTTATATCGGTCACTGGAGCGATACTCTTCTGCACGGAACGTAGTGGCGGTGAGAAAGGTAATCGCTAATATGTGGTAATAAATCAAGTATTCTCGAATTGATGCTTTTTTAAATTCCAATTTCAGATGTTATACTGGTAGTGGTTTTGTCGGTCATAGGTCGATTTGGTGTCACCGTCGCCTACAATTCGGGCGCTCAATATGCCACTGAGCTGATACCGACTTGTGTGCGCGGCCAAGGTGTGGCAGTGGTGCACGTCATGGGCTATGCGTTTACCTTCTTCAGCTCATATATTTTGTATACTCGGTCCCTCTTCCAACCAATGCCGGAGATAATATTGGGTATACTTTCACTTTTGGGCGCTGGATTGTGTCTGCTCTTGCCGGAGACACTGAATAGGTGAGTAGAGTGAAGATTTTAATACATTACATTTTTTACATGAACAGGCGCATTCCTTTATTAATGAATGTTTCTCATAGTTTTTTTCATATATGTAATACTCCTATATTGGCAGTAAGAGCTAGTACCGTCCGAAAACACTACAGTACAGATATGCCAATAAACACGTGCGAAAGAAAAGGAACACATACGTTTATAAATAAACATGTACACGACACATTTACAAAACCGGCACTCAAGTACACAATACATTGACAAAAACTGTACTAGCTAGGCTGTCTCGCTTTGATTTCGGAATGCTTTCACATTGAGATGTTAGCTTACTATCAATATAGAAGTATTACATATATGACTTAGTTTCATATTGGTTAGGTTAGGTTTAGGTGGTCAAGTTATGACAGGTTCTTTGTTGGATATTTTTGAGCTTGTCCTTTGTGTCACTTTATGGGGTTTAAACAGTAATCACTACCAAATCAATAAAGTACCTAGAACCAATCATCACAAATTTACGAAGACGGCTCCGAGATAGGCTCAACCTCGCTAAAACTGGATATCCGAGTTGAAAGTGTTGACAATATTTTACCTTATAATCTTCGCGGAAACTGTGGAAGTAAGAATTATATGAGATTTTCGTCCCTACTGGGTGATTTCCTCTCCTATAGTGACCAGTAAGTGCTTACACCAAAACCCGATTGCTGTAGTTTTATTATCATAAAATGCTCCAATGTCTTCTCGCGCCTATTTTGTCACCAGGTATAGGTAACCTTGTGTCGCATCATATACTGGTGTCCAGAATTCGATTCTCTTTAACCATAAGTGTCATGCCATTTGCATAGGCAAACAAGCGCCGTCCAACATTGTACGATTACTATCCTGCCTTCTTAGTTCGCTTAGTATGTTTTGAAATTTGATGAATATAAGCCAGAGACCGAAGCTCCCGATGAGAGATATGGCTCCTGCTCTAGGGCCACGCTGTAAGCTCTATCCTCCAGTGTAAGGATGAACTCTTGCAAAATGCGTTTATTATTTTGAGAATTCACTGGAAGGACCCTCGGTATGCTGAACCTCAATCTCCATCACGTCTTTAACCTCCTTGCCGAAATAGCCTTCTGTTAAGTAGGCTCACACTTTTGTAGAAGCATCCGCTCTATCAGCATAGATCTCTACTATTGCTATAGTTAGGCAGTCGAAGTCCTCTAGGCCCGGGTCATCTTCAACCTCTCGTGCATCTAATGTGTAGGTTGTCACTAGGACTTCTCGTTTTAGCGAAGCTGCTCCTCCGACATTTTGCCAAACTTGGGATTCTTTCTTGATTTTCAGAAGGTAGTGTTGTAGTGGAAACATGGAGTATCAATAAATCTTGCGTTCGTCTGCTCGGATTTCGATGCTGGAAAGAGTCCAGTGAAGCTCACAACTTTACTACGCAAAGTAATCAAACCTTTGACTTCGGAATGCAGGGAATTAGCACTCTATCCACCAATTCAAGCCTGGCGTTGTACCACAGGTTTTGAAGCTTCTAGATGGCTCACTTTATCCGTATGAGAGTACCCGTCGCTAATTTTGAAAACTTTGATGCCAATGAACCATTTCGCGCCGTCAAAAGAAAACAAGCGCCGCTTGTTTGGTTCCGTGTGGACAAACTTAATCATTTGGCTCAGATGCTCCCTCTCTACAGGGTACGCTCTTCTCCAGTATTGCCACTGTGAGGTGCTGTCTCGTTACTTCACTGCCAATAGTTGCGATGTGAAAGGCGCTCCGAGCGCGTCTATTTGCTCATGAGCTGACATCGTTACCTCTTTCGGTTAACTTGCTTTAGAAGTTCATGCAGATTTGAAGTTCCTCTTAGGCTTCTTGGTCCCAGAGTTCGCCCGTCTGCGGGTCATTGTCTCTTGAGCTCGTTCTTGACCTAAGATTTTTGTTGCTCGATGAAATTAACAAACTTCTGCGAATCTCTCAGCTTTGCTGTTCTTCTGGCTCATTCTCGTCCCTCGGGGGATGTACTACCGAACCTATCCTCTGAATGGTTCTTAAGTCAGCCTCTTATTGCGATATAACCTTTTTTATCTCTCCTTCACTGTTTCCTAATTTTGGCGGGGAAAGTCAGCAGTCATTTCTTCCGTCGAACTTTCCGCTTCAACGTTCGCAGCCATACTATCGATCTCAGAGTCTATTTGCCGCGCACCGTGATGCCTTTCTTTCGCTTCGTCTTCCTTTTCTTCGTTTTTAGTATTGATTTGTTTTTAGTTGTAGTCATCTTGGTCGTTCGACCACCTGCTCGACTTGGTAAGCGCAGTGGTCAAAACTAAGAGTATGGATGGAAAGTACGAACAAGACAGTCTGTTTCTAAATAAAATTTGACAAAGGATGACGGAATTTCGTTCCAAACTATGTAGTACCTAAAACTAAGTTTTAATTACTTAAACTCAGCTTTCATTGCATCTTTTGTGTTTCTTCTCTTCTTTTCCGTTCTAGAACTCTACCCACTTCTTTGGAGGATGGCGAAAACTTTGGAAAAAACGAACGTTGGTATAATTTTAGCTTTCTGGAGAAACGCACACAATCGGTTGATGTTTTGGCTGCAAATGCGGGGTCACAAAATATACGCGAAAATTCGACGGGCTATTTTTAGAAGAGAAAATAAAATTTTCATTAGTTTTTAAGTGTTAAATTAATATTAAGTGTTAATGAAATTTATTAGTAAACTGCATTAACAATAAGGTCTGATTTGTTTCTGTGTTAAGGGAAAAATATGAAAAAAAAGATTTCCAATTAAGACGCATCAAAATTTATATGCTTAAAGATATACTCAAGAATCTATGTACATATATAGCTAACATATATTTCGTTCATGTGTACATATATATGTATGTATGCACAAACATCTGCTTTGGCTTTAAAATCTTCCCACACTTTGACCAGCTACTCCCATCGCTGTCAAGTCCCTTGAAATTTATTTTTAACATTTGAAATATTTTAATTCCAAGTAAATAACCACTACTTATGTATGTATAAATGTATTTATGTGCAAACATCTTTTTTCAATCACTCATGATTGCAACACTCACCTTGTACGTATGTATGTGTATATGAGCAAGTTGCATGTTGCATGCCACAAGCATTTGCGAATACACATAATCTATTTGCCCATATTTGTCGCCGTGATGGCCACTCATTCATTGACTATGCTAGACATGAAAGCATGTAGCGTCAAATTTGCAACATAAATACATCTATACATACATAAATAGCCAGCGGCGATCAACTTGCAACTTCTGGTTGTACGCGAAAATGACGTTGGATCATAGAGTTGCCGTTATTATAAACGCTTCTTATTCTAACTCAATAAAAAGGAAACAAAGTGCTGTTTACAATTATGTGGCTGCAAAGGCCATTCCTTTTAACTTTGCAGCAGACAAATTGGGAAATTTAGAGCCTTCATGTTTTCAATTGAAATTAATATACTTTGGCAATGTTTTTTTTTAGAATATGTCACTCTATAAACTTCATTAGAACTAGGTGGAATTTTTTTCTTGAATATAAAAAAAAAAAACCTGCAATGAAACTTGTTCAATTAAACCACAAATTAAGAAGTGACCCCTTATGACCCATCGGTCGTCAAGGGTTAAAATTATTTTTTTTGCAATAATGTGGGAAGTCGAATTCCAACTAATAAAAAGATTATGCTTTCTTACATGAGTTTGTTCTGGTCTTGAAATCTTCCGTAAATCGCCTAACTTTCTTATAAAATTTTCTGGCATTTTTCTTTGTCGGCCAACGTTTTTAACTCATTGAACTGTCGTATTTCAACCTGTATTTTTTTATTACGGAAAATACGTCTATACGTGGTATTTCTTACCATATCAGTGGTTCTTTCGGGCTAGCAGAAATCCGACTACTACCTTGGCGGCGGTACTTAATGAACGGGAAATGTGGTTCCACTGCTTGCATATGTCGGCTTGTTAAAGAGTGTTCTGTGATAGAAGGTATGAGAGTGGAGTAGTGAATGCATTGGCCGGCTGCTGTGAAGGCACCTTTTTGACGCTGAGCTTTCCTTTCAATGATTTTTGCTGCACAGAGGCGCCTGTGTATCTTTGCTGCAACAAGATAGTAGTAAGTTCGTGTGGATGTTTGGCCTGCGTTGTAAAAGTACGTCTAAAATACTGAAAGCGTACCTTCCATCTATCACAACAAGATCTATTTGGTTTCTAGGTTTTCGATCTGGAGACAACCAAGTAGTTCTCCATCTTTAACCCGTCTGTGTAGACATTATCCGAGCCAACACTCCTCATGCCCTCGCGCCAGACCTCGACTTCGGCTTCGAAAATCATCCCAAAGTGCAGATCCGGGATAATGTAGTTAACCCGTCCGATTAAATGTGACGCTATACTAATATGCCTGAAGGACTTGAACACAAACTGCATAAAGCCTAGCAGAAGTTCTTGATGCTTTATTCTTGGCCGAAAGGTGTAAAGTACTGCCGTTGGTGTTGCCCTGAGTGCTTCTGCCATGCCGATCATTGATAGCCTAAATACACTTTCCATAGTTTTGGGTAATGTTTTCTTCTCCACTCTGTCCACGATTTAACAATGCCGGCCTAACTATCGCTTTGGAGATCCAGTGAAAAGGAGAAGGCGCTAAGACCCAGATGCAGCCCAGCATCCTTTTGCATGCATAGAATGCCACTGATGCCTTCTTTTCCCGCTTCTCCACATTGAGGCAGAGGCACCACAGCTTGCTATCTAGTGTTATTCGGGGATACTTAGCGCTTCGCTTCAGCAGGAGAGTCCCCCATCCGGTTTAGGATTAGGCCAGTTCGGAACATTATGTTTCCTGGCGAAATGTACCACATCTGTATTTTCTGAGTTATCACATATCACCACCACAGCTATCCAAAGATATATCCACATGTGCTTGGCTCATAAGTGAGCTGAGTGTGAACAGACACTTACCGCTTACCACGACAGAAATATCATCCGAATATGCCGTAAGTTTGGCAGGTCTTCCTTCCATTTTCTTACCTTTTATTTTATGCCTTTGTAAACAGGTTTGGTGGCCTCATGCCACTGCTAATCCAGCTCGATATTACGTCAATTCGTCTAAAATGGCTACCGTAGAGAGATCGCTGAAGGCCCCCGCTATGTTCAGGAAGACCCCCGACGCGAATTCTTCGTTATCCAGGGTATCTACCGATCTTCCCTTCGTATACGGGTGTTGAGCCTTTGAAAGCATGTGCCCGCTACGTTTTGTTTGATGTATACATCTACTAACCTCTCCAGCGTCTTTTGAAGAAACGAAGTTAGTTAGGCAGCCTTAAGCAGCCTTCAAATATATTGCACAGCCAGCCTCTATTCTTCCGTACGCAAAATAATAACTTTTGATCACTTCTATTGATTGGGGATCAAAAACTTTCCCCATATACGTGGATTTATGCACTCGATCGGTCATCCATCGGCCAAGCTTGCCTATATTTAATGTTTCTTTAAGCCCGCTGTGCTTCCTCTTTTGTCGTAGATGTTGATACTGCATCTTCATATAGAGCGTTGTGGGCAAATAAGCTCCTTGGTTGCCACGGCGAGTTCATGTGCGGTTAAAGCTGGTTTTGGAGCCATGTTTTCTTGTTTTTTCCAGGTCTTCCTGTTTTTATTTTGATTCGCTAAGATACCAATCTTCAGTTTCTGTTTGGTCTTTTTTAATGTTTTTCTCCTTTTAGGGCAGTTAGTGTAGGGCAGGTTCTCGAGTAGCTATGCTATTAGCATGGTAGGCAATGCCAAGTGTTTGAAGATGTATACTTCCAACTTCCACCCTGTAGAATCTAGGTTCGATTACTGGTTCCAGCAAAACTAAAACTAGAAACAGATTTTTTTTAAATAGCGGTCGCACCTCGGCACGCAATAGCGAAACCTCGAGTGCACTTCTGCCATGAAAGCGCTCCTTGCAGAAGCTATTTGCCGTTTGAAGTCGGCATAAAACAGTAGGTTCCCATCTGTGTGGCAACATTAAGACGTAAACCAAAAAGAAGTAGACAAAGTGGAGTAGAAACTAGGCCAAACACCCAACAAAAGTTTTACCACCAAATATTTATGTTTTTTCCATGGCAACCCTACACGTGCGCATCTTCAACAAGTTAAGCGAAAAAAATATAATTTTACAGATTTCCCAATGAAATCACGGCTAATAAATTGCCAAAAAGTGAAGCTATACAAAAACAAAAAAGAATCAAAGAAAATTTGCATTGGAAGCTGATATGTACGAAGCAGCGCATATGAGACAACAAATGAAGGCACTAATGGGTTTAAAAATGACTGTTAAACGAAGCTGACGTGTATGAGGATGAGAAGTCATGTACTTAAGATTATGTGATGGATGGACATACACAGCATATGCACCTACATATGTATGTATGTACATATGTAAGTTTGAATGCACAATCGCCGCTGCACAGTAAGTGATATTCTGTTAATATGTAACTAAGCGCATAGCCGAAGTCAAAGTTAGCATTTAAAAGAAGCTACCACTTTGTCTGCAAAGTCGGCTATGGTTGGCATCCAACAATGCCAGTGCCGCGTGCAACAGGTTTCTGTTTAGATTTCATGCATACTTTGTTGCTGTTTTTTGTTTTGTATTTTTTTTTGTAATTCTTCTACCACCACGCTTGTTTTTTCTCAAGCCGGCACTAGCGGCTGTCAAGTTTTGAGGAGTGTTACTGATCCGCAGCGGAGCTTAAGAAGGTATAAGTGTAGCTGCAGTGCTTTCAATGTTCCCAACCAAGCTACACTTGCCACCACAACAGGGCACAGCTCGGTTTGGCTCAATGCTGCGCGCCACTGCATACATACATATTTACTAAATACATATGTATGTAGTTAAGTTCACCGCCGCTTAACTTTGTACCTAACCAGTCGTATCGCAAATTCTGATTTCAAATTCATTTTGACCTTTTTGCACTGTGCGGCCATTTTAGCCAATTGCTTTTAAATAAATGAAGCTCATTGCATTGATTATTGTGGGTATAGCTGTGCTATAAATACAAAGATATGTATATACACACATATACTCATTTGTATATATGTTTTGTTTTATTCAAATAAATTCGTATTTTGTATCTTCTTCATACCCGCAGCTCGCATATCGGTACGTTACTTGTAGCGCCTTCGTGATGGATTTTATTGGTGCAACAGGGCAACAACAACAATCAATAGCAATAACCATAACAAAATATGTTGTCTTAATTTTTCCTCGCTCTTATGCTGTGGCAACGTCGTTACGCCAACTTAACTGTACTTTTAGTGTCGTCGCAGTAATTTTTTGTAGTATAACGGTTACTTCGTTTGATTTTGTGTTTTTTTTTATATCCAGCGCATATTGAAAAAATATTTTCAAACTAAAGTTTTCTCAAAACTCTTTCGTTTGACTCCCCCAGTTTGCTATATCATTTACTTATATAACTTGTGTATAAATTAAATAAATTCGACTTTTAAAGCAGGTGGCAACCCTCTTTGAAGTCCTTAAAATCTAAAATCTTCGTAAATTTCTTTTATTGTGATACATTTTTTAGTTAATTGATTAATTAAATTGAATTAGATTTTTTAACTATGTGGAAACTCTTCTAAATTAAGTCCTTTACAAACCAATTGATGCCAATCTTTTCATAGTTCATTCAATTTATTAAATAATTTTTTTATATTTTTTTTTAGCAGGTGGCAATCCTATTCAAATACTTCAATACAACTAAATGTATGGGTAAGAAGTTTTTGGGTCGTGTATGGAAGTGATTTTCCAATCTCCGATGGGCACTTAAATACTTGATCTAAAAGGCTTGCCGTTGGTTGGTTGGTAGCAGTGCTTCATAATAACATCCTATGATTTAATTAGCGTATTTGGCACCATTTCGATACACTTTTCTTGGGAATAATAAAGATCTACATATATATGTATGTCTATCTGGATTTCTCGGTCAAATCATATCGATTCCCCGCTGAATTTGCCGATATTGCCTATAATAGCTCTGGCAACATCGATTAAATGGGAGAAGAATTCTCGCTGAATTTTTGCCAATGGGTCAGTGACCCGTAAAGTTCTAAATACTCCTCTTCTTAGTCTACTTATGCAGGTTTAGTGTCTTCGTCCTGTTATGGTCAGGGCAGAGTTCTTTGGGTCTTTTGCTGGTCTGCATATCCGACCATCTTTCACTTGCCAGTTCAAGAAATGCACACTAATTTCTCCTTGAATAATTCCGATGGGGCAGCTATCTAGGTCTTCTGTCTATGGCATTCGATGTTGATTTTCCAGATCAGTTTGGTGTACCTATCTCATAACTCCAAAGTACTTTCCGCTAGAAGATAGCTTAATCATCTTACCACCTAGTGACGGTGCTGGCGAATTTTGTTTCTATTTGTGAATAATATAGGTTTGGTTTTACATTTAACCCGCTAAGTGTATTGCGAACGTGCTCTTTCGAGCCTTACATTTGCAGTTAAGCGGAAAGGGCCCATAACTGATATTACACCATTATCCGCGTACGTCATGACGTGGAAATCTTTCGGTATGCCGTTCAATGCTATTATCCATATAAATGGGTCATAGATGCGGTTCAATTATAGCGAGAATTACACAGTTCGACAAATTGAGGCATTTTTGTTACCAGCCGAGTAAAACATATCGTTTCTTATATATTTTTTTGGTGCTAAATCCAAATCTGTCCGCAGTATTGCTACAGCACGTCAAGATCCTAACCTTAAAGCGCCAAAAACACGGTTTTCGGCAATATATGAGGTTATATTATGTTTGTTGTTTATTTCTATTTAGGGAATCATTTACTTAATAAGCATGAGTCATCATAGCTAATATCCAAGTACTGCACATTAAAACTGGTATATATCGAGAAGGAAAAATCGAATCGCAACAAACGAAAATAATTGTTTAAAGGGAAGGGTAGCACTAAATGATGCCCTAGGTAGAAATGAGCAAAAAATTTTGTTTTTATAATATAAACTTAAATATCGTCAAAAATCGTGTTTTTGGCACTTTGAGGTTAAGATATCTAAAAAATTCTGACGTGCTGGCCGATCCAGATTTGGATTCAGCACCCAAAATCCTACAAGAAACGGTGTGCTTCACTCAGGTGGAAAAATTTTGTTGAATTGTTTTATTCTATTTTACAGCACCGATCCTATCCATCTACAGACTGGCTTTCTCTGGGCCTTATGCATAAAAAGTGAGCTTAAGCTCAGACTCAATTTTTGCACTGAAAGGGTGAGCTCAAGCTCAAGAATTTGTATTGAAAAACGAGTCGGAGCTTAAGCTCACTTTTTATGCATGAGGCCCATTATCTTCTTCGCACTCGTGGCTATTAATCTTGAATTCTGAAAAGCCCGAGAAAGCTTTTCGCAGCCCCCAAAAATTTCTATACTCCTGTATCCTGCACTTAGTTAAGTTTTTCACAATTGCTTTTATTAAAGATTTTATTTTTGACGTGATGGCTTCTGGCTCATCGACAGTTTTCAGAAATAGATAAAAACCGTACCATTTATAGATTCGTGCGCCGGGTATAAAAAGTACGGATTTGCCTAAACGTAGACATCTTTACTTGTTTTTTGTTTATTCATTTATCAGTTCACATTGTTGTCATCTTGTGCGCAAGCCAATTTATTTGCATGTTAAGCAGCCATGCAACATATGTAAGTACCTAAGTTGGAAATTGCTATTTATTATTGTTTACATTATTATATTATTATTCCTTGTATTTGCACAAACAATGCATACCTGGGTATTTCTATTGCATCTTCATTGATTGTTATAGTTGTCGACAGCGTTTATTTGCAATCTTGGCTTTTGTTGGTTGGTTTTGGCGCTTTGATTTTTGCATTCTACAGCTAGAGCTAGGGAGCTCTCCCTTTACTTTTTTCCGTCGATTCAACATTAGATTATTCTTTGACTTTTATGCTGTGTTGTATTGGTCACATCAGCAACTGCATCAGCAACAGCATCAGCATCAGCTTGGCTTGAAAACATTGTGAAATCACTTTGTTGGCCATAAAACGCAATAAATTTTGCTTACATTTATTTAGCGCATACACACACAATACGACGAATTACCGTTGCGGCACTTATTCACTCGTTAAATTGGCGGTTGGATGTTCAAACATATGCAACTACGTACTAGGTATGCATCTATGTATGTATGGAGGTATGTAGGTATGTGTAGAATACCTGCAAAAGCTATTTTGTTTTGAAGTTTTTAATTTATGAATGATTTTTACGATTACATAACTACTACTAAGAATAAATGACCACAACACTCCCCTGTGACTTCGTTATACGGGTACGTAAAAGAGTTTCCTTTTAAGTATAATTTATTCATTTGTTAATTTTATTTCAATGAATACAGTTAACTGATTTACTATATTTATTATCGAAGAGTTGTCGTACATTTTAAAATAGAATTTTTAATCACATATAATAATTTCTGAATCCGGTATTCTGCAAAAGAGACGGAGAAGGAGTGGGCTAATAGTTCGTCCATTCATGTAAATAATTTAACAGTTGAACTGTTTAGATGCGAGAAGTGAGTACTAATTAAATTAACTTATTTGTTTACAGAAAAGCTATTTTTACAGCTATTTGTCAGCGATTTTGATCGAGTGTAATAAAGCACAACAATCGTTTCTCTTTGTGCCAACTTCCTTCTCCAACTGGTCTTTGCTCGGCTGCCACCAGCAGGCATCGCAGGGAATACTTTCAAGGGTCGTAAATCTTTTTTCTCTCAAACACTCCAAGGGCTGTCTTGTCAGATTTTCTGATAGTACATATTGTCAATATTGATGTGAGAACCGTCACTGCGCTGACTCTTGTGTGAACCAATCAGTTCATTGTCCTTGGGATGAAGGTTTTTAAAAAATACCACCGAAAGGACCTCATAGCCGGTACTTAAATGGATGATTCTGCGATAGTTAGCGCGAGGGGAATTGCAGTCGTCGTGCATGTTTTCATCTAACCTAATTCTGTATAAGAGCTGATGCATTGACCTTATCAACTCCTCTCCAATTTAGTATGAAGAAAAAGTGTAGTTCGCCCTTGTCTTGAAATCTTGCGTAACTTTCTAAAAAAAAATGTTCGTAGCTCCTCGCACTCAGGTACTGCGCCCTCTCTCTAATAATAAGGCCCAATACATATCCCTTCCCCCTTTCGGCCCTATATCGGTCACACATATCTCCCATTGTGCTCGATGCCAGCGGGGCACTGTAGGCGTCATCTTTTTTAACTTTAGAGGCTTCGCTGAAATCCGACTACTTCTTCGACGGCGGCACGTAATAATCGGAAAATTTGGTCAACTACTGTTGTTGTTGTAGCGGCACTTCTAACCCCCGCCTTGGTCGGTTTGTCTATTGATCATTGATCATTGTCGTCAAGCTCAACCAACGGTAGGCCCAGAAAAGGAGCAGTTTCCAAGTAGTTGGAGATGAGGGAGAGCGGTGTTAGCTCTGTGAGTTTGAGCTGACATGTGAAGATGTGGTTGGTGCCGTTAGGGTAACCTCCACATGCCGGAAACTCATTGGGGATATCGAGGTCGAGGAAGCTACAGTACCCTGACCATAATTGAGCCAGAGCTACGTGAGTTTCTCGTGGCTTTCGAAGCTCTGTGTCTGCGAGAGGTGGTAATTGGGCTCCGATCACGCTATTCATGGGTCGAGAGTCATGCCAGGTGGTCACCGACTCTCTATGAATGCTGTTGATTACCCTTCGGTGCGTGGTCGTGTCCAAAGAATGTTCGAAGTGGGCTATGTTTCAAAAGATATTCTCTAAAGTGTCTGGGCGAGGGATTTTCCTCGAGCAAGGGCCTATTAGGGTGATTACGTCTATGGCGCTCCCAAAAAAAAAAACTGTTTGCTGAGCATTTTACTATGCTCCCTTACAGGGAAAATTTTGGGCCTCGCAATGGAGATGATGCTCGGGCGACATCAGAAGGCATCCTGTCGATGTCCGGAGTGCGGCATTTCTGACAAGTTTTTAGCTTTCTCCACTGCATGCAACTAGACCGAGGCGAGCAAAGGGAGGCAGCATAGTTCAGAACTGCACGCATATTTTGGCTTGTTGAAGAGTGCTCCTCCCAAGGTGTTCCCAATGAATAACTTGTAATAGGGCCAAAACTTGCGTTAATGCTTCACTCGCCTGTTTTTGCATCTCTCTCTCTCTCTCTCTATCTATCTCTTCTCTCTCTCATATCAGGCTGAATGCCGTAGTGTCCTGGCACCCACACAAATTCAAGCTCATTACATCTTGTAACGGAGTTCAGCCTCAACTTACATATATACATATATTCCGGGACTATTTTTGAAGAGGTGAGAGTGGTTTCCTAGGCATTTAGAGAAGCTTGTCTGTCACTGCAGATCCTGATTTTATGTCCACTTCACCTTTCGGGAATTATCCAGTCTGCCACTTTCAGTATTGCAAAGACTTCCGATTGAAAGACCGTTGCCATTGCACCCAAAGTAGTAAAGCATCTGAAGTTGCCGTCCACATGCCATCCAGCTCCATTTTTAGTCTTTAGGAGTGTATCTGGATATCTCCATTACTCGCTGGTAGGATATCTAAAGACGTATTTTTTCCAAAGGAGACAACAGGCATTAGTTTGTCACTAGATGCCAAAAAAGGCTATTGCTTTGACAATCTTCTTAACAAATCTCTGTGCCCGGTTCTCCGATCGTCGTGCCACAATCCAAAAGAATGCAGCCGATTTATTGTTTTAATTGCCCCAAGGCATTAAGAGCCGGTGTATCTTTGTACACATGCTCCTTTGTAGCCTGTTTAGGACAGAAACCATGGCTCTTGCCATGATTCTGCGCCAATATACCACATCAGAGTATGTGAAGATTGGTCTGACTAAAACTTTCTATATCCAGAATACCATAGTCGGTCTCAGACCCTTGGTGTCACGAAAGATTCTCCGACACTAATCGAACACTTTCAGCTCTCTATTTACCTTCAGATCTCAATTCAATCTTATTTAGGATTTTCTGTGTGTTTACACAAACCATCCTGAGGGACTTACCTGATGACGGTACATAAACAACATGCGTGTTAGCTTGGATGCGAATGAAGTCTTGCTTTTCCGTTAATAGGGAGTCCACTACCAAACACAACAAGAGAGGTGAGAGCACCCTGTCCTGAAGGCATCCTCTCACAACCTCTGCCGTGGTACAACGGCTAGAGTCAAAGCCTGCGTTGTCAAACGCCCCCTCTCTATTAGCAAAGACTCCCATTGTGATCGCATCTACTTCCAGCTCCAGCTCGATATTTGTAATAAGTCGTTAACACTTTGAAAAATGAGCCACTTTATCAAAGTCCGCATAACAACTAAATTTTCATTCAATCGAAATTATAGTAAATGCAAAATATGTTTCAATTAAATGTGAGAAATTGGAAAAAATAAGTCATTGGCAAAGAGTCAATGGTTAACTTATATGCAAAAAAAAAAATAAAATCGAAAAGGGCTAGGCAAGCATTGACGTTGCAATGCGACACACCGCAATCAGACAACGCGGCAACAGCTGGGAACCCTTCAAGTAGGTTCACGGAAGAATAACCTGCACCAACAAAGAGGGAAAAAACTATAAAAAGCAAAAAAAAGAAGTGCCTTATAAAAACATGCAATAGAAATGAGACGCTGCCGTGATAGACGCGCTCACTGCTCGATTAGTTAGCCGAAATGCTTGCGCGCCGACGCTTCAAGTGCCAAAATGTGGGAGGTTGCCAGTGTTGCCACACATCTGCTGTTCCTACCCAAACTGGTAGGTTTTTTTCCATTTAGGTTCCGCGACAATAACAGTAATACGATCAGCATGAAAAGTGTAGATCTTCGGGGTAATTTGGTGGTATTCAAAGCATTCCTGGTGGATGACGAGTTATCCTTCTAAAACCCTACAAAGTCAGAATCCCTTAAGGGGACTGCTGTGAAGCGATAATAACTATGGTTGACGAAAGGTCGCAAGTATGGTATACCGAAGGTTCGAAGATGGACGACGGGAGTACTGGTCCAAACGTACTTGGACGAAGATTCCAGAGAAGTCTGCGCTTCTGCGGTTCATCTAAAGGATACACTGCAAAGCTATTTAGGTACTGGGAAGAATTTCGGATTGCTGCCCACAAAGAGATTCATAAGTTCTACCAGGTGAACTCCGAAAGACTCCTTGAACTTAACCCAGAGAGTCTTGAGTCTTTGAACTCGGACTGGCGTCCTGACAGGACACTGCAAGTTTGTTTTTATTGGACTAGCTCTTTTAGTTTTTTGGTAGGTGAAAAGATTTGCCCGTGGCAACACTAGTGGGTGTGCAGGCGCAAGGCGATACTGCGCAGCGTGTCTGGCAATTCGCCTCGCTGTAACACATGCGGCAACTATTCTGGTGTGACAGCGTTGGTGGTGTTGTCGACGGGGCAATACAACCGCTAACCAACTGACATCGCACTCCAGAGCAGGTCGTGGTGTGCGGTTTACATGACTTTGGTTAAATTCGTTTACGTCACTGTGCCGTCGTCGTCGTCGTTGTTGCTGCCGTTGTTCTTCTAGCCATTGGTTGCTGTTGCTGCTGTTGTTGTTGACGGTGTGGCATGTTGCATGCGCACAATTTGCCTAAATCGATTGTGCGATTTCCCAGCTCCTCAAGTTTCGTTTTTTCCACTTCGAGTCTTTCTTTGTTTGGTCTTCTCCAAAGTTTTATTTTGTGCTGGTTGAGTGTTTTGCTGGACCCTTAGCCGCTCCTTAAAAAAAAAAAAACAATGAACAAGCAAAACTGAAACTTGCTTTGCCTGTGGCAGCGACTGCGCGACGCTCTTCCAATTATTTACCGCTTTTCCGAAAGCTGCCGCATTAAATTAGCGCATTGTTAGTATTGGACAATTTAACTGTGCCGCTCGCTGACTAACCCAACTTTATTGCTGTATTCTTTGTACATACAAGTTACCATATGTATGTATTATTATTTTATTTCAATTTTATCGTTGCAGTTAATGCCAGTGCGCCGATGCACCGGTTTGTGTCCTCAACTGCCAGCAGTGATCGTGGAGAGCTAGCTTGAGCTTGAGTCGTTGCAATTTAAAGATGCTGGATGCTACATAACCAAGTAATGCCTCTGCTGCTGCTGTTGTTGTTGTTGCTATTGCCATTGTCATTGCTGTTGTTGTTGTAACCACTTGTGTTTTTTTTTTTGGTGCATAGCGCCATGTGCTTCAAGCATTCTTGTTGCATTGATATGTTCGCCCGCCGCTGCTGCTGCCACTTGTCTTCACTTCCCCCCGCTTTGCTCAAGTGTTGACATTAGTTGCGGCACTTGCATATAAAAGTCAAGAATCATTTGCCTCGCTTCACAGTCTTTAAATTTCAAGCGCAGCATCGGTTTGCCAATTTGATTTCGGCTTGATTTTGTCCATAAAAGTTCGTTGTTTTGTGGTTTTTCGCGTTGATATTTATTATTTAATTTTGCTTTGTATTCGGTTGCGTGTGATAATACTCACGTCTTGGCTGAAGAGGTTTCTTTGCCTATTGAACGCGTCTTGAGCGCGTTTTATTAACGGATTTGGACAGGACTCGCGTGTGTACGAAGGATATCGAGAAGTAGTGGCAGGATGTTGATGTTAAAGGTGTGATTAAAATAAGTATTTTTTTTTTAAAGAAAATTATTTGAATTGAAGCTGCTTAAATATGTATGAATAAAACTAAAGACTTTTAAGAGAAGTGCCATATGCTATTTATGTGAATTTTAGTGCGAATATGTTCGAAAAATATTAAAAATTAAGAACTGCAATTCTTTTCTTTCTTGAATCAATACGAATTTTGAAAAGTCAAAGTTTCCACATCGAAATAAAAAAAAAATATCGTTAATGAGTTAAGCTCTGCGAGATTTAAAAGCTCATGGAATGAATTCATGTAGTTATACGAATAATATAGCTTGCAGATAATTTACCTGCGTAATTAAGGACTTTATTGGTTGATGTTTAACACAAATTGCAAATGCGCCTATTACTTAAAATTCTACTATTGTGAATACTCTCGTAGTCAATGGCAGGAATTGTAGTAGTGATTCACCTCGATCTTTCTCTGTAGTACTACCTAGGACTAGGTTCCTAGCATTCGCATCGCAGCCGACAACAATAATTTGTCTGGAGTTTTTGGTTATTATGTCCTTGGTCTTGACCTTCACCAGTGATCTGTATGCTGCACTGAAATCAAAGCAAAGGAATGCATTTATACGTTCTTGAAGTATAATTTGTAGTTCTTTACGTTTAGTACAATGACTGTCTTTTTCTTGAACCAGAGCTCTTGCATTAAGCTAATATCTATGTCCTCCTCACTGAGGAGAACAGCTAAATTATTTGTAATGCATTTCGAGTGCTGCAGATTAATTTGGTCAATTTTAATTCTTCGTGTCAGGGTCAGCAGAAAGCTTCACACCCAGGAGAAGCTCGCCATCTCCATCAACCCCAGATCTTCGTTTATGGGGATAACCTTACCAAGGAATAACCGCCTTCTAGCCTTACGGATACTGAAGCGGATCCGGTAGTGCGTCTTCGCTAAGGCATCCAAAGATTCCGCACATATGTCTAGCTAAATGGGTTTATTTGAGAGCCTTTTGACTTCTTCAAGCAGGTTTATCCTTCTTCTGGCTGGCGTCGTCAGGCGTACTTGCAACGTCTTATCTGACTGCGGGAAAGTGAGGAGCTATTATTTCTCTAACCGCTTTATGTCTTCCTCTTAAAGTCCACTAGCGTGCTGCTGGTGTTGGTTTTTTTTCTTGATTTTGTTCCATATGTAATGATTACACGAGTAATCCGGAAAGGGTTCGTCGCACATCCGCAGAGTCGGGTTGCGTGGAGAAGGCACTGCTTACGGCTGATCTTGCCCGGGCATCGGAGTGGTCATAAAAGGGTCAAATGAAATTTTTATTAAGAAGTAGAAGTAATGTTACTCATACGCCATATCGTACATGGCCATCCTGGTACATAATCCTTCAAGGCGCATGAGTAACATTTTACATATTGAAATTTTCATTTTTTCATTCGCAATGCAAATATAAAATGAAAATATCTTAAGAAAATTACCTGATCTAGAAAAAAGGCATACAGATACGTAATCTACGACTCCATTTAAGTTTAAGTGTCTCGGCGGTTTTGTGTCATTTTAGCGTGCCTACATTATAACAATTATTTTATTTCTAAGTACTTCTCGCGTTTTTCGCAGAGTTAAATTATGAAAATCAATAAAAGAAGAAGGATATACCATTGTGTCCAGCTGATTAAGTCAAGAGACATTTTGACTACTTTGCTTTTTTTGTTTACTGTTGATATTTTTTTTTATAAAAGGCTTTGTATGAAAATTCAACCAACTTTAACAACTCCACCAAATTGCAAAAATTTTAAAATTTTTAAACAAGAATTTTTAGAAAAATTGTGTGTATGCAGTTTTTATCTTATTAATTATTAGTAGATTAAAGTGCAAATTTCAAGACGGTAGAAAATCGCGTTGATTTTTAATATTATTTTTTTTTTTGCTGGCGGTGTTGTGCATTTTTTGAGCTTCAAAACTGCATTTAATAAGCTTCAAAACTGCATACCCAAAATTTATATAAACAACGATTTATGTGGGGATGGTTAGGTAAAGTGCTAAACTTTTATTAAAAAAAATATAAACATTAATAAACAAAAGAAAAATTGCCAAACTAGTCAAAATGTCACTTCACTTAATCAGCTGACCACAAGTGTGAATAGTGCCTTATTTGTATGTTGTAAATATAAAAATTATTCCTACGAATTGATAACTTTCTCCTTTTCTTTCAAGTTGGTTAAAAATAAGATATCTCTGAGGTGTTTCTCCGAAAAGGTATTATTTTTGTAACCAGAAGCCAAATCTGATCAATAAATACAATAATCATTTCTTTTGCTTTTATATATATGTATGCAAATTGGCCTACCTAATTAACATCTAAAAAATTAAACAACAGTTATACTGCCACTATTGATTTTATGGAATAGTATGAATTTCTTCACATGGCATTAAGACGAAGCAAAGAATAAGTTAAGATTAAATTAAGACATTTTTATGCGAAATACAATTTATTAATTAATTTGGTTAATTTAGTTTTTCTCTCCGACATTAAGATTGTTTTTAAAAGGACTTGAAAATTTCAAATATATGATTAATTCAAAAACTTATATACAAAATTTAGTGTAATGTATGTAGAATAAAAATATGGCTACCAAATAAAAGATAAAATTTTGTAGAATTGAAAAATATTGAATTTTATCCTTGGGTATCCTTGCGAATTTTCAGTTATTATTGTTGAGAAAATTATAGTAAGTAAGTATTATATCCCAGGGATGATAAATGCGTTTCTTAATATTGTACCAATTGGCAAATAAAATGTACCAAATCAGCCGAAAAAATACCAACAAATATATATGTCTATACATAAATTAGGTAAATCTCTCTATTTGTCTAGCAACAAAATTCCTGTGAAAGAGTGAAATATCAACTGTTCTCTCACAAGAGAAAAATATCCCGTATGGCATGCGAACATAAATTTTGTAGAAGCTTTCAAGCTTTCCTAACAGCTGATAGCATTTTTGTTTTTATTCAAAAGTGTAAAAAGAAAATAATTCTCCATTAGTCTAAGGTTCAGGCTACCGGATCACTGTACAGTTTTCCAATGCAGGGAACACTTGAAAATTGCTCAAGGTCTGGGTGCTCCACTGACCTCATGCGGTATACTTCAGGACAGATGGGCGTTAAGTCAGCTCAGCATGCGCTGGGCAAAGGCCTTGGAGTGCAAGGTGGCTAAGCCCTTTTGACCACGTGAAGGGAGCTCTAACTTGTGAATAGTTTAAAAAGGCCATCAAAACCCTAAGAATACAATTCTGAACGCATGAAAAACATTTTGTGAAGTTGTACTCTAAGTTTCAAAGCACAAACAAACAAAACAAAACACACAAAAGCATATAAATAAATATGTTTATTAAGTGCAAGGTAACACAAACCTTACAAAAAAAGAGTTTGCATTTAATGCAAAAATATTTTTAAAAATATTTGGTCTTTTTATATTATTACAGATACTGTTTATTGATTTTAGCAAGAATTTCGTTTTTAATAAATACCACGTATTTACTTGTATGAAGTGGAAAAAGATGAGTATATTTTCACTCCCAAACATTACATTTTGTTTGAAGTGAAACTTCTTTAGCGGCGGTTAGTTGGTTGGGAGTAAATTGGCAAATTCAAAGGAAATTGCACACGAAAATGGTGCAACGGAAATGATGCAACGGAAAGGGTTGGGGTTGAAACACGTGCTTCTTGTGTGTATGCACATGGTATTAATTTAACAAAAATTTTCTAATAAAAGATTAAAGAATAACACTTAGAAAAATACCACTACAAGAATGAAAGTAAAGGACTACGAACATAGATAAAGAAAAGATAAAGGCAATCCCTGCTGAAGTCTAGAAAAAAGAAGTCTGATGAGGAGATGTGGTGATCTCCGAAATAGCTGCTATAACTTCTACCGCTTACACTTTGTTGCTTTTTCAATTTTTCCTAATAAACAATCGTGGTACAAAGCTCAATAAAAATATGAAAAATAATCGATATTTTTATATCAATATTTTCATCGATTTGTTATCGACTTTGTAAACGATATTTTTAACTAATATTTAGCGGTAATTTTTACCGATTTTGTTATCGATATTTATTGATTTTGTTATCGATATTTTTATCGATTTTGTTATCGATATTTATCGATTTTATTATCGATATTTATAGATGTTGTCAATATTTACCGATTTTGTTGAAAACAGAATAACATAAATGTAATTAGAACGAACAGGGGTAGAGGTAGATAGAAAAAAGACAAAAAAGGTAACCTTAAGCAAAGGCAGATGTAGGTATGTATGTACATAAGTATCTATGTATATTGGTTATGAGACAAAATAGATACGCCTGTAACGTAAGTTTCACTTCTCCAGTGTGGTCCAGACGCACTTAATTCTTTTTATCTGTGGTGTTGTCTTCGCTGGAATGTCCTATGTGTATGTACATACATAAAAAAGGCAAACGTGTTTTCTTTACATCGCTTTTGCGTCTAAACATTATTTCTAACTTGGAAGTTCTAAGCTATAAACAAATATGTATACATATGTATATCATTCGAAAGGTATTTTGATGTTGAATAAACAAAAGGTAATACAACCTTTTATATAATAATACAACCTTTTACTAAGGCTTAAATTAAGGGTTGAACTTTCTACTACAATCCCTAAGAATACCATCCCTGCACTTTGACCCTAAGGTCACTTATAGTCCTTTATTGAACTGTAAAAACTGATTTTGGCGCAATTTTTGTTTTCAGTAACATAATTTTCCAGTATTTTAATTTTATTGGTCAATACATGACTATACATAAGCGACCATTAGTTCAAGATGCATCGATGGTATTTTCAGGGATAGGAGATTCTAGCTTTAATTTAAGCCTAATTGGAAGGTTATATCATCTTTTGACCTCGTTTTTCTCTAAATCGGGGCCTGTTGGAAACTTTATACTTCCAGATTAGTAATAAGCACAAAAATGTCCTTAAAACATAGCTCCAATATTTATCTTAGGTTCGGGTTTCATGATTTCTGCACCGTCCATCAGGCAGAGGTGGCAGCTTTAAAATTGACAGCCAAATGGCTACGCACCAGTATATTACGGATTAGAACGGTACTCAGGGCCCTTGGATCGCTCATTGCACGATCGCACCTGCCTAAGGGTTTTTTACATGCAAGCTGTTTTGGGTTCCTGGATACAGTGATAATGTCGGATATTGAAGAGCTGTCTAATTGGCTACATACGGTACCCTTGCAGTCATCTCCACGGTGAGGGAGCGCATGGAATTTTTTTTGCCACTTTCGTACCACTCCTGGTTACATGGGCTTACGGCCGGCTCAGCCATCGCTTTACAAATGCCTTGGCATGTAAAGTTGCGAAGTATTTTTGGCCAGTGGTTGACTAAGATTTTCTAGGGGTAAACGCCGTCTTTGAATTCTTACAGATGTAATGCGATGCGATGCGATTTAATATCATTACGGGTCCCTACTGTCACAGCTGTCTGCAGGACGAGGTGAAATCAGCTCAGCACTTCTTCCTTAGCGGCTTGGTTTTCACTAGACAAATGTTTAAACACCTCGACTGATATTTTATTTTGAGCACCCAAAAATATTCCTCAAAATATTTTCGGTGCAACTGAGTTAATAACTTTTTCTCGGAAGTACTATAACTATGCCTTGAGCTTTTAATTCGGAAAAAAATGCCCAAGCAGGAATATCTCTATGTTTGTCTTCCAATATCTACTTTCGACTTTCAGTAAACTTAATATGTAACTATTTTATTTTCAGATACTCTTTATAACAGCAACATTTGCTTTAACCCATTGTGGTGTCATTGGCCCGTATGCCGCACATTATGGACCACACGGCGCTGGACCGCTACACTATGCACCCTATGCAGTACCTCATGCACCTCTTCCAGGGCCATATGTAGCACCAGGTAAGCTACTATTCAGTTTTATATAAAGTTGTATTTGAACGCAAAAAGTGAATACCCTTTTCTTCGTTCCTTATCCGTTCAGCACCAGCACCAGCACCGGCTGCCCCTGAACCCTATGACCCAGCACCAAAATACTCTTTCGGCTATGACATTCAAGATGGCTACACTGGCGATTCGAAGAGCCAACATGAGACGCGTCATGGCGATGTGGTCAAGGGCAGCTATTCACTTGTTGATCCGGATGGCACCAAGCGCACTGTGGACTATACCGCTGATCCGCATAATGGCTTCAATGCCGTTGTGCGTAAGGAACCCATTGCTTACAAAGTCGCCCACGCCCCTGTTCCAGCTCCCATAGCACCCGCACCCATCGGCCCAGCAGTAGCCGTGAAGGCACCAGCCATTTCCTATCCAATAGCAATCGCTCCAGCACACATTCCAGTCCCAGCACCAGCACCCGCTCCCCTACCCATTGCACATGCTGGCCCACATTTTGCTGCAGCCTATCCAGCTTTGGCACATAGCTCTGCCTATGCTAGCTATCCGCTCGCTGCTGATCCGCATTACGGTAACTATTATCCGCACTAAGCTCGACGAATGGCAGGCATTGAAAGCATTTTGGATATCGTCCAAGGCGACTATTTACTTTGAAATGATTTTGCTAATATTACATTACGTTATTTTTCCGCTTTGCATCTATCAGCTACTTCTTTTCTTTGATAATTCATATAAACATACATACATACTCACATACATATATATATATTTGAATATATAAATATTTGTATTTTTGCATATCCGTTTAATTGCTTTTATTATGGCATGGCATTTAATTATTACTCTGG
This sequence comes from Rhagoletis zephyria, assembly GCF_001687245.7. Classification (NCBI taxonomy): domain Eukaryota; kingdom Metazoa; phylum Arthropoda; class Insecta; order Diptera; family Tephritidae; genus Rhagoletis; species Rhagoletis zephyria. The sequence goes on along the minus strand of NW_016163770.1, from coordinate 4,487 downwards.
CACACACAAAAAAAAAGTAATATTAAATATTCCATATCATAATCGCAATCATAATCGCTATTAACGGTTCATTCAGTATATTACTTATAAATAAATACATATTTTTAATTTGAGTATCGATGGAAGGACGTACATTTATACGAGAATTACATACACATACAGTTATGTCCTTTACTATATATATCTCTCTCTCTCTTTCTCCTTTTTGCTCTCTTATGTATTTTCAATCACAAACCAATACGATTACAATGTTAGCATAATGATTACATTATTAGAATTAGATTCGAAAGCGTGTGTGTTGTTGTTTTCTAAGCACTAAGTTTTAAGATTTTTTACGAACTTAATTTTTTATACATACATGCATACAAATATTTAAATAAAACAGGTACATTGTGTATATAATAGGAGGACAATTGCTTGGTTTTAATTTGGGTCGGATTGGGGCATTCAAAAGCCATGGTGGTATTCGATTTTAGCTTGGAAAAAGCCTACTGATATATTTGGCTGGTAATCAAAATTAAAAAAATACTGAATATACCAAAGTAAATACAAGTGAACTCAATATAGCGACACTTAATCCTTAAAAGGTATGTATATGGTTGGTACAAGTATTTTTTCTACAGACTTAGTATACAAGGGGAACTCCGCAGGGAGGGGTCTTATCACCCCTGCTGTGGATCTTGGTACTAAATGAACCGTTACAAAGCTTTAAAGATAGGAAAACGAAGATAGTTACCTACGCTGATGACTTGGCTATACTAATTTCCGGCAAATTCTAGCCAACAATAAGTGAGCTGATGGAATCGGCACTGGGTAGTGTTTTCAACTGTGCAAAACGAAATGGGCCAAGAGTTAACCCTTCTAAACCCGTACTTATCTTGTTCACAAGTAAACAAAAAACCGAAATTCCTTTTGCCAAAGCTGTATGGGGCTAGTCTTAAGCCTTCCTCCGAGGCGAAATACTAAGGTATTATCCTTGACACCAAACTTACGTGGAGGCACAGCGTAGAGGAAAGAGAAAGAAATGCCCAGCAGCGTACTAAAACTGAAGGCGGTCAACGCATATTGTTCACGGTATATTCACAGTCATCTGACAGATTTTAACCTATGGATCGCTGGTCTGGTGGAAAGCACTGGATAAAAATAGCAACCTGAGAATAAGTGGAAAGTTTCGGTGTATCAAGCGCCGTGAGAAGCGCGCCACAAGAAAGGCTGATCACGATCTTTTACCTGGAGCCAAGACAAGTATTTGTAACGGGGGAAGTCGCAAAAGGGGCCCTTAGACTAAGGTAATTAAAATTGTAGGAGCATACTAACTACGGTCACGAAGCGGTCTTGAAGGTAATTAATAGTTTACGGCGTATCGGAATCAAGGCCGACTTAGATGTCGAAACTGATTACCTCACGTTATCCTGGGGCTTTAGTTTTAAGGCAATTCCAACCCGGAAAGATTGCAGGTGGAAAAGATGAAAAAAGGATTCGGCTCTGGTCTGTGCTCTAATTAGGCAATCATACCACCTGTCCGATAACTGCAGTATCTTTCAGGCAGATATACTTGCCATAGAGAAGGCGGCTTGTCTCAAGTGGGATAGTAAGTATCTGTCAGGGAACATCATTATATTCGTTGACAGCCAGGCGGCATTGAAAACATTGGGCTCCAGGGTGGTAAAGTAGAAAGCAGTTCGGAAATGTCGCGCAACGCTAGCTTCGCTGAGTCACGTTAAAACTACTCTCTGCTGTGTTCCCGGATATAGCAATATGCATAGAAGGGAACGAAATAGCCGATGATAGGGCTAGACACGGCTTGGAAATGCAAATTAACGAAGCGGACAACTCCCTACTGCCCCGATTTCTTTTCTGCTAAGGGGGATTGAAGAACAAATCACAATGACCTTTGATCAATCGGAACGACTGTGAGGTCTCAAGATCTCTGCACTATTGACACTAAACAAATCTGCAGTTAGGGCTCTTACCGGTATCATCATAGGGCACTGTGCTATAGCACCAATGCTCAATTACTTGGCGTATACCAGCAAGTTTCCTCTGCATAAGTTGTCGGGATGAGGGTGTCCAGGAATCGATTTACCACTTTTTATGTCAATGCCCAGCTCTCTACTAAAGGCGTCTCAAGCATTTGGGATAGCGGAGGTGAAAATATCGAACATCCACAGTTTCCTCAGGGATAGTAAAGGGTTTGACAGCCTTTTACTGAGATTATCGATTAACCTCGGTTAGAAGGATATGCCCCTCCTGGCACTCACAGAGGGCATTCACAATGGTCAAATCTGCCTCTGAGTGGAAATACGAGTCATTCGTACGCGTCTTCCCAACCTTACCTAACCTAGAATAAAATTTTTCAGAAGAACGTCTCCACTTTCGTGCCGGGTGCAGTATAAAAAATGAGGATTGGAAGAATTCTATCAGTTTATTGGGATGGCTAAGAGCTGAAGGTTTTCAAACCATTTATCCAAACGTGGAAATCTAGTCTTGCCAGCAACAGGTATGATGTCAGTAAAAGCATATATAGGTGGCAACTTTGATCTGACTTAATAGCGCAGTTGACCTGATAAAAATTGTACCCTGACAGATGGCAGTAATGCGCATTGACGAGCCACGAGGTTATGGGTTCCAGCCCGACAGCCAGTGGAATTTTCATTTTATATTTTTAAATTTATTCAATTATTGATTTTATTATTTTTTTAAATATTATTTTAGTTGTAGACTTTTTAATAAAATTAAACTCCAAAAATTTTAACTATCTAATATTAAAAAGTAAATAACATGAAATAATACTGAAAGTAAAAAAAGTAGATAAATTCAAAATGTATAGATAAATCGGCCTGGTTCAGGGGATGGTGTATTCTCACTCCCAAGACAGTAGGTTTAACATACTCGAGTGTTATTTTAACAATGTAGATATTCTTGTTAAGTTCAGTGAACTTCAGTAAGTGTGAAATTTTTACTCATTTATTTTATGTTTTAATTGTGATTCAAAATACATACTGCCATAAAAAATTTGCTTTGTGATGCAGAAATATCCCCAATATTTAAATAGTAATATTTAAGTGCCAACAATAAATCATGACTTATCGCCGTTCTTGGAGACATTAATTGATACATAATGCTTGTAATACAATATCGGCGAACGGCACACATCGCCGAATCGTGCGATGCTGTCGTTCACCGTTTGCCTAGCTATTTCGCCTACTTAAACAGAATTAGAGCGGTAGCGAAAACAGCTGATACCATTTGGTCACCTGTATAATTTGGGTGACCAGATTTAGAAAAAAGGTATATTTTTATTTAGAAATGAGGAAATGATAACAAATATAAATGTAAAACAAAGAGAGATTAGTTTAAATTATTTTATTTCAAGCCAGATTTAACGAATCCAAAACTATATGTTTCAAGCAGCCAAAATAATTCATGTTTATTTTGTTTTCTCTAAGACTATGAAAGCAAAAAAGGAATACGGCCACCTTTGGCACGTAAAGCTGTCATCGCAGAGCAGCGCGATAGAAATAAATCTATCGCCATGAAACGCCCCCGAGCGAACTTCGCATTCGCTTTTCCAGTGTTCAATTTCATATACTTGTGGGTGTTCTAATTTTGACAGCGCGAATTTCGCTGTGGTGAGTTCGCCGTTCGCCAGCATTGTATTTCAGCTATAAATCGTATAAAAGTTTTTAAAAGAATTGAATACGAAGTTTCTAGAATTTTAGTATTAGCATTTTCGACCAAATTGGCTATGGTATATCTTATTCTATTGATTCCAAGTCGTTCCTTGTTTCGACAAAGTTTTTAGTCCATATTGAAGTACACTGGAACTCAATCAGCAGCATTTCAAACTCTTCGATTTCCAGCCAATCAAACTTAGACAAGTTCAATTTATCAAGTAAAGTCACACCAGGATAGATAATAAATTTGAGTGTTTCCGATAACTCTTTGAATTCAGGAAACCTGTCTGAAAATTCTTCGATGACATAATTTATTACCAAAGAAAACTCTTTGGTGCCTCTTTCTCCGACTGGTTTTTCATGTACATAAGTCTAAAGCGGATGCTAAATCCCAAACTAAGAATTTTTACTTTACGAACCATTTTTGCTTTTCAACGCTTGCAGCTTTTGTATTTTCTAGTAAATAATAAGCAACTGACATTGCTTCGTAGGAGTGCAGGCATATCAGCCACTAAAAGTACTTACTTTGTTGTTCCGTTTAAAAACATCAAAAATATATAAATTTTCAATATTTAATTTAACGTCTTTTTTTATTTCGTTAGTATTTATGTATGTATTTGGTTTTATTGTATTAACGTACATATATGTAAGTGTATGATTCTACATAGTCTCCTTGCCATAGCTAACTAGTATGTTAGTATGTATGTATGTAAGTGTGTATGTAGATTTATAACCATTATCAGTTGAAGACAGTTTTGAATGACACATTTTCGTTTATCTAATTACATAAGTATGTATTTAATTATGTAT
>NW_016163769.1:0-34842 GCF_001687245.7 Rhagoletis zephyria | reverse complement strand
CTAAATACGGCTTACTTTAAGTATGTCTTGGGTGAGGAATATAAATCGACAATATGAAGTGGGTTGATGCTGCTCTGGTGTTATGGTGTATGTGTATGTGTGTGTTTGTATGTAAATAAGTCAATTATTTCTGGCTGCGTTTAGCTGGTAAATATATAAAAGATTCAATGGGATAAATATGCATGTACTTTTTCCTTGGGAAAGCATATGAAAAGTGCATGCGGAATCTTGGGAATTCGTGGAGAGAAAGGTACGGTTGCGTTGAAAAATTAATGCCGTTGGTGAGGGGAAATAAAAGAAAGCGAGAGAGAGAGACAAAGGTAAAGATTAAACAAAGACAAAGATAGAGTAAAGATGACAAAAAAGATAAATGTAAAGATAAAGATGTAGAAAGAATAAAAGGTGAAAAAACAGATGAAGATGAAAGTTAAAGGTAGAGATGAAGGTAAATATGAAGGTAAAAATAAAGATGAAGATCAAGAAGAGAAAGATGAAGATAAATATAAAGGCAAATTTAAAAATGCATATAGCGATAAAGATAACGATAGATAAAAAGGCAAAGATGAAGACAAATACAAAGATAAAGATAAAGGTAACGATACAGGTTAAGGTAGCGAAGAACACATAGATAAATATAAAGGTATATACAACAAGACGGAAGTAAAGTAAAATATGAAGACAAAGATAAAGGTTAAGGTAAGCTAATGGTAAAAGTAAAGATATATTTACATAGATGAAGACAGATATAAAGATAAAGGTAAAGATTGAGATAAAAGTAAATACAAAGTTGCAGACAAAAATAAAAATAAGACAGATATAAAGATAAAGGTAAAGATTGAGATAAAAGTAAAGACAAAGATGAAGACAAAAATAAAAATAAAGGTAACGATAACGATAAAGATAAAGTTGAAGGTAAAGGTAAAGTTAAAGATTAAAGTAGTTCTTAAGGTAAACGAAAGATAACCATGAAGACTAATATAAAAATAAAGACGAACATAAGAAGATAAAGACGAACGTAAAGATAAAAATGAACACAAAGATACCGATAAAAGTAAAAGCAAAGGTACAGGTAAATGCAAAAATAAAGATTTAGATAAAGAAAACAGACATAAAGATAAACATAAAGATCGAGAATTATTATTTTAAAATTGCTGCAGTCTGAAAAGCAAATGAAGTAATAAGAACGAGAAAAAAGATTTTGACCAAGGCGAATTCATACAAGACGGGGACCGTAACAGTTACAACTTTTACTAAACAGTTATTTTTTGACCTTTGACCTTTTTTGACCTTTATTTAATGGCTCCTTAAATAACAGTTATTTCCGATTTTTATTATATAAATCCAAAATAACAATTATTTTTTATTTCTATTTAAATAATCTGCAAATAAAAGTTATTTTTAATTCTTTAATAAAATGTCTTAGATAACAGATATTGAAGACTTGTATTTATAAAAGTCATAAATATAAATCAGTCACTGACTTTTATTTTTTAAATCATACTTATAATAGTCATTTGTATATATAAGGCGTAGTAAACTGTGTTTGTTCTCCTACACCTTCTTAACTGCGAAAACTGATAGTGACTTTTATACGTACGGATTTAAAAATAAAAAATTTATAAAAAGTAAAATATAAAAAGTAAGTCACTGACTGATTTTTATTGATAACTTTCATAAGTAAAAGTCCTCGATAACTCTTATCTAAGACATGTAATGTAAAAAATCAAAAATAAGAGTTATTTGCAGATTATTTAGAAAAAAATGAAAAGTTATTGTTTTTTTGGATTTATAAAATAAAAATCATAAAAATTATTTTTTTTTTTTAATTTCGCATAAAATCTACAAATAAACATATATTTTTATATTTGATTCTCAGTAAAAAAAAGAAATCGATTGCTATGTATCACTTAGTTATAGAATATTTCCTTCATAGTAAATTTTCCAATGACAATTTGCATCAATAACTGTTATGTTCTGTCCCTGATAAACTGTGGAGATTTTGACACTGCCTTATTTTTCAAAATTGCCTTTAAAATTTTGTATAAGACAGCAGTTAGTTTTTATTTGACTTTCCCCCAAAGTTTTAGTTTTTGTTCGCAATATTTTGGCATAAACTTTACATTACGTAACTTCCCAGAAAACCAAAAAATTTGAGAATAAAGAGGGAAACAAAAATAAGTTTTTTTTTTGCATGCCAAATAAAGCAAATTCAATTCACTCCCCAGTAGCGGTGTTTTCTGTACGTACCCATTCGCGCACGGCACCAGCTTGTCGCTACATACCTATGTATGTATGTATGTATGCATGTGCTTCAATATATATTTGTCAAGCTGTAAATCGAGAAGGTTACCGTTGTGCGCGAAAAGGAGCAGCTGTTGCTTACGAATTCTATGAAGTATACGGACTTTTATGGCTTCTGGAATGACGGTGTGGTTGTAGAATGGTTAACGCAGCAGCGTCGGGGTGCTACTTTAAAAGTTGGCTGCGTTGCTGCACTTAAGCGGATTAATGCAAATTGAGTTAACACTTTTGATTGGTCGTGTCGGGCGGGCAATCGCTTTATGATTTCTTGCCATTTTTGGCATTAAGCATAAAATAATTATTAATTAATTCACAACTGAATTTGAGTGTATAAAATCAAAATGTGTTTGGCGGTAGCTAAAAAAACGTACGGCGGTGTTTGTGTGTGTGTGCGCAAGTGAGTACTTGTTTTAATTATAAATTCATGGCATATGCATGTCTAGAGTTTGCCGGTTTATTTGATTCTATTCGCGAAAGTTCTTTTAGTTAATATAATTTTTATTGGGCAGCGGATTTCACGGCCAGGTTGTGTGGAAATTTTTTTCAAGCAAATAATAATGAAAGATAAGAGATGATGTCGAACACGACAACCGCATCTACGTGAACGAGAACAAGACGCAGTATCTCAGTATAAAATCATAGGAATACTTTAGCAAAAGTTCTACACCCAACTACTGACTAAGATACCAGCAATTTCTATAGATATCAAATTTAGATATCACTTAAATGACAACAAAGCAAACGGCTAGTGATGTGCTGAGTCAATGCTTTTAAGTGTTGATTGATATTCGGTACCGATTTCAAAAGTATCCAATACTCTCGATACTCGGTACCGAAACATTTAGGTTTCGATTAAAAGCGCACATAAGCCAAAAATATGAAAAAAAAATGGTTCAGGGAGACACGCCTATCAAAACTCGATACTGATTCAAATGAAAGATGTACATATGTATGTCAGTTCGAGGCCATAAGGCTGAGAAACTCTTACTTTGAAGCATTTTTGTTCCAGCTGAATTGGAAGATATCATTTTTGTAGGCCTGGGGGCAGATTCTGTAACCAGTTAGCGACAATTTTCGAATCGGTATCGGTTTTGTTGACATATGATATGAAATATTTTTACGTCAACATGTGCGATATCGATCCGAAACTTGTCGCTAACTGGTTACAGAATCTGCCCCCATCCGTCAAAGCATTTTTCTTGAGCCTAGGATCGACTAATGTTAAAACTGATAAAATAGTATTTCTCTGTTGCGATAAGTTCAATTGTTTTATTAGTAATGAAAGTTTTTTCTAAACTTGAAATTCATACAATGGCGAAGGTTTAATGTAAAGAATCGGTATCGGGTACCGAAAAGGAAGTATTGGGTACCGACAATTCAGCACATCACTACAAACAGCTGTATTTGTCAAACAAATGACCCACTTGAACGGTCACTGTATCTTAAAACCACACACATAACGAAACTCTAAATGTAACGGCAGTAAACCTGTTCCATGTGTGGAAATTAATGAATAAACCCGTTAAATACAAAATTTATTTCAAGCACCGCACACACCAATTGACACACCGAACTGGTGGTAGCAATGACCTACCTTTGATACTTCAGCATGGCGCGTGGCAGCAGAAAACTCCCATTCTCCGACACTTCCGTTGTACACTTCCCATGCACCGGCGCAATTTCTTCGCATGCGTTGGCAACTCCTCCTCCTCCTCCTTCTCCATTTCCTCCTTGAATGCCAATCGCATCAGCGGCACCGGCACAACCACCACCACCACCACCACCACCAACACAACTCCTCCCCAATTCCGATGACGGTGATGCGTTGCGCGAATGCACTAAAAGCGCACCAAAGCGTTGCATGTACGTGTAGGTCAGTTCGCCGGAATGCTGACGACGCAAATAACCATTCATATCACTGCTATGGCCACTATGCTGACTACCGCGTTCACTGCTGCGACCGCTGCTGCTGTGTAAGCTGCCGTGGCTGCGATTGCTGTGCGACGAGGCGAATGACGCTGCACCGCCGCCGCGATAGATTGTTTTAAGCGTATTATGCTGGGGCTGGCTACCACTGCCGGCTGTGGACGATGTTGCTGATACTTTCGTAGTGACTAAATTTGTGCTGAGGAGCGCAGCGATCGGCCTGACCTGACTACCAACGACTTTTTGTACTGCCGCTTCTTCCACTAATTCTTCGCCATCATTATTGTAGGGCAGCGCTTGAATTGCATCGAAATTGTATGAATTGAAGTAGGCTTGCTCGCGCGTGCGTTTCATTTTGGCTGCCTCTGAGGCGTGGTCATCGAAGGCGGTGGCACTTTTTGCTTCGCTCAGCGGTGGCTTGTTGCAAATGGGCATTTTGTTGGCAGTGGTGGCGGTGGCGGTGGCGTTGACGGTGGTTTTGTAAGGCGTCTTGGCGTGGGGGCGTACCCTCAGCTGCTCCGTGGCACGTTTGCGCTGGCTGTGGCTATGGCTGCGGTGTATATGTGGCAGTGGGGCAGGTGGATGCAGTTGGCTGGCAGTATGAACACAATTGTGGTGGATATTTTGGCAGTGTTGTTGTTGTTCACAGTATTATTGGCAGTGGATTTGCACTTCTTGTTTGTCTGCAAATGAAAGAATAGTGCAAACAAATTGCATTAATAAATATTTGTGCACTTTTTTTTTTTATATATATTGCGAGATACCCACGAAAATTTTTGGAAAAATATTAAGACTTCTGACAGCTAGACCGATTTAAAAACACCTCTAAAAATTTCAGGCATTTGATTCCGTTAATATAAATTTTAAACAATTGTTTATGCAGACATTTTATGCTTACACTTTTCTATCATCTGAAGTAATTTATTAGAAAAAATATTTTTAAAAACTAATTTTATTTAAATAAAACTCGATTTAAGAAAATATTTTCAAATAGGTCCTGCTCAAGAAAATCTTAATATTTTTCCTAAATATTCTGGTGGAAGCCTTAAATTATTTTTAATTTTATACTTCCAATGTAAAAGCAGTACGGTTTGGTTTTGTATGGAGAGTGATGCACCCTAATGTATGTATATGGTTTAATTAGTCTCATGACGAGCGTGTTAACAGCGCGCTTTTATAAAACCCCGAAAAGCTGCAGGCGATGGCAAATACCGCTGCCGGCGCAACGCTAACGAAAGTAAATAAAACTTTCGTCTAATTTTCGAGTTTTGAATTCGACAACTTTTTACTTCATTTCATTCATTTTTGCTAATCATTTCACTTGTATATTATTGCTTAATTTGGCTGGTATGCGCTCGAGATAGGGCGACTTGAACGTCAAACAAACCGCTGTTGTATAGCAAAGCGGCCTAGCGTGCGCGAATTTTATTGGATAGGATGGTCGAGTTAAGCGCCAAGGCTAGCGTGCATAGTGCAAATTCCCGTCCGGCATTAAACATCCGCCTTGTGCTGGCTGGGCATGGCTCAACTTCAGCGCGCTTGTCTGAACTGGTTTCACACTTAAATGGATTATAAGCACAGAATTTGCTTGCAGTTGTTGGCAGATATGTAAATAATATTAATATGCAGCCGAACTACATACATACAAATATCCCTATACATATATATATATGTATAGTACATTAGACAGTACCAGAAAAAATGTTCACCGCTCACTTTCGAATCGAAGGTATTTCTGCAATGCAATTTCGCAAAAGTGTGCATTTAGCCGAATGCCCTTTTATATTTTTCTTCATATCTTCGGCATTGTCTGCAAGTACCCCGTTCTAGTTTTTATGTACCAGATCTCAGATCTTATCACCCTAATGTACCACCCTAATGTCAGGAAATTAAAATTCACCCAAAATCATAAAACTTCAGAACTTTTCTCTTCTCTTTTTTCTGAACTTTTTTTGGTGGTACGGTCTAATGTGCATACATATAAACGTGTGAGGTGCGGGTGGTGCTGCACTCTGCTGTTTTTACAACGCTTTTATCAACTTACAATGTTGTGTGTCCAGACCGCATTCATAGCAAAGGTATTTATCTGTTAAATTAGCAAAGTATGTGTGCTTCTTAGCTTTCGTCCCCAGCGTGTGTAAGTGCAACAAAACGGATATGGTTAGCTTCACATAGCTGCTTGAATTTTGTAATTTATGCGTTCGCCTTTGCTATTTAGTTGGTTTTGTTTGTTTGGTTTGAGATTTTTGGTTTGCTTTAAATACAGATTTTTTTTAGCGGCTACACAAGAAAAACAGCTTTGAGCTGCTTGTACTTGCGCGCTGGGGAGAAATGTTTGCCATGGAGCGGAATAAAAAAAAAACGCCTGTTAATTTTAAAACCTGTTGCCAATTTTATTAAATTTGTTTTCGAAGTCTCGATGTATCAAATTCAAAATTAGATTAATTAATAAAAGCATGACTTTAAGACAAGTCGAAAGATAGAACTTGTATTGATATTTTATAGATTTAACTGTAAATATGTGAAAAGTAAAAAGCTTCACAGGAGTAATTAATTGCTTTGCCAGATGATAAGATAAAACAAAGTAAGTGCGCCTGGGCCACACTGGAGAATTGAAACTTACGTTACATATCTAGTTTGTCTCATAATCAATATACACATGTACATACATACATGTGCTTTTGCTTAAAGTCATATTTTTAGCCTTTTTTCTATCTAGATCTCTACCTCTACCCTGTTCAATCTAATTAAATTTACGTTATTCTGTTTTCTTTTATCTTTATTTTTATCTTTATACCCTATCGATAACAAAATTGATAGTAACAGCTATCAAAATATCGATTATAAAATCGATAGCAAAACCGATTAGAAAATCAACAAAAAATATTGATAAGAAAATCCCTAAAAAATCGATAACAAAACTGATAAAAATATCGATAAAAAAATCGATGAAAAAATCGATGAAATATCAGTAAGAAAATGGATATCAAAATCGATTAAAATAACTATAACAACATTGATAAAAATATCGGTATCAAAATCGATAAAATATCGATAACAAAATCGATAAAATATTGATAAAAATATGGATTATTATATCGATTAGGTCCGAAAATATCGACAACAAAATCGATAAAAACATGGATTATAATATGGACTACTTCCAAAAATATCGATAACTAACTCGATAAAAATATCGATAACAAGACCGATACAAATATCGATTATCTCTAAAATCCCGTATCCCGTTCCCTGATTGAGTCTCTGTCTCTATCTATATACTTTTCTCTATAACTACCTTTATTTGTTTTTATTTTTTATTTTTATCTTTGCCTTTATCCTTTTCTTTATCTATGTATGTACTAAACTTTACTTTTAATCTTGTATTGGTCTTTTTCTAAGTATTATCCTTTAACCTTTTATTAGCAAATTTTTGTTAAATTAATACCATTTGCATATATGTACTTAAGAAGCACTTGTTTCAGCCCCAACCATTTCCATGTGCAATTTCCGTTGAATTTTTTCAATTTACTTGCAACCAAGCAACCGCCGCTAGAGAAGTTTCACTTCAAAAACTTAATTTTTTTAGCAAACGTATATATCTAAATTGATATATGTATGCCCGTTTCCTTTAGTTAGATATACCGAAGTGGCTGCGAGACCTCCTTTTATGTTGCCTAAGTAATTCATTGTAGAACACTTAAACCCTTTAACTGCTATTTCTTTATGAAACTTGGTCAAAAAAGCATCAAAAAATTAAAGGGTTACATTTTTTTTTACTAATTTTTACTATAGGCCTCTTAGGGAAAGAATTTATATAAAAACCTATATAAACACATCGGCTGATTTTAAAATATTCAACAGCACCTACTAAAATTGCCTGCATAACAAGTTTGTACAACATTTTAACCCTTTGACTGCCTGTTTTAATAAACTTTCGCTGGCTCGGTTATATCGTACAAATGGATCCAAGCGTTCCAGCCCTAAAAGTATTCAACGCGGAACTCGCTGGTGTCTACTATCACCTCTTCTACGATCTATCCATTAATTTACCAATAAATTCATTAAACAAAGGTAAGTTATAAATCTAAATACATGTCGATTTGTTGCAAAAAAAAANATTTGAGGATTACTTACTAGTGCCATTATTTCAAATATTATTTGTCTTCGATTATGGCTGTCAAAGTCGTTGACATTTTGCATGTAATTATCATTTTAATTGAACTTTCTATTACAAACATAACAATAATTGTCACACATACACACGTGCATAGCTTGAAGCTAATTAGAAACAAATTGAGTCGAAGGAAATGATAAAAAAACAAAAACAAAGCGAGCGCGCTGAAACTGGTTGTAATTATAAAAGTGAACACCGAAAGCGGATACCATTGAGTCCGGTTCAAGAATGAATTGTATCTGTTTATAAGCTGAATGCTACTGCCTTTGAATCAAATAAAAATGGGTTTGCTATAATAAAACCGGCAAGCAATTTGTTACGCAATAATTTCAACAATACATCCTGGGAAAGTTTTCTGCAATTATACATACATACATAAGTATTTCTATGAGCATACATATGTATGTACATATATTTAAACCAAATAATATATTGGCGGATTTAGAAAAGTCACTTAACGATGCCATGTAGTCGAATTAAATCTTCGAAAAAGAAGGTTCTTAAAAAAAATTCAAGCACATTCTTCGAAGCGATTTCTATGATGGACTTGAACGGGACGGCGACAAGACTTTAAGACCTAACCGGTATACTAACGGGGTACTGGTGTGCATTAGCCATATGGCTAAGCTCGAAGCTCTGAATATAGATTTCTGTAGAAGCTGTAGAGTTGAGAAATATATAATCCATAATGTTATCTAATATGACAAGGCATTAACAGTGTAAAATAAATCATCTTACCACCCTGTCGGAAAAATCAACTAACTTCACAATGACAGCCAGTTAACTGGTAAAAAAGGGGTACAAAAGGATGAATTTTTTGGGGTCCACATTCAAAGGCTCTTAGATCAAAATTAGGAAACTTGTAAGCCTTTGAACAACTTATTAGCCATTGAGCCGGAAGGCAGTGCTGTGGTTGTCTTCGAGTAGAACTATGCCATGTGAAAAGTAGACAATGCATCATAAATATAAAAATTTAGAATACAAATTGTACAGTTCCGAAAAAAATAAAATAAAAAAATGCAAACTTAAATGCCAAATTGCTAACAAATATTTGCGCAGTGCATTGAGTGCTTTTTGCGGCATTTTAAAATAAGAAGCAACGGTACATGAACCACACCTGACATAAAAAAAAAAACTCATTTAAAAAATGTCAGAGCGCACACCCAATTAAATCTCAACACTTGGAATGATGGGTTAACAACAAATACGGATGATTACATGAACCAAGTTTCCAATTTGTACTTAATTGCAGTTGCAGTGGCAGTTCAAATGTCAAAAAGCACCAAACCTGGAATGCAAAACAATGATTAATGATTGGCAGTTTAAGGTAAAGTCAACAAAAATTAAAAAAAAAAAAATGTCAATGCATGCAATACATTTAAGCAAAAATAAATAAATTTATGAATTGGATGGCTACATCATTAAGAAAATGAGATTTACACCGGCGATTTAGTAAAGGAAAAAATAAATTAACAAAAAACGTCATTGGAAAAAAAATTTAAAACAAAATCTAAATCGAAATGCTAGAAGGCGTGTGCAGCAAGTCTTGACTAAACAAAGAAGCTACGCTAGGCAAAAGAAAACAAAGTAAGATGCATACTATTGCCGCAACACCAAGCCAAGGCAACAACAACAACAAAAATAATGGTAATAGCAAAGCCATGTCGAGGTTGCACGCCCCACTGTTTGTTGTTGGTGTTTTTGTTTGTACTATACATATATATAAGTTTGCCACATTTTTTTGGCTGTTGTTGCGCTGCTGCCTGCCAACAAAACTGCTACTTTACTTACTTATGTATGTATGTACAACTGAGCTGTTATTTATTGCTAGCTGCTATTGTCACTGTTGTTAGCAGTTGGTGGCTTGCTATTGCCATTGCTGCTGCTGCTGCAAATGGTTGTTGTCTGCCAGCTACTGTAAACGGAAATTACCGCATCATTGCAGCTGAACTGACAATCAAACGCTTCAAACGAATGATGTTGGATTGTTTTTGCCATGCACTGAGCATTTTTTTTTTGTTGCTTAAAGATACACCAAGTACATATGTACAAATAACAACAATTGCAATGAAGAGTACAACAAGAAGCCATGGCAAATGCGCTTGTAACATAAATTGCACGAAATCGCGAAAACCCGCCAAAATAAGACAACAAATGATGGATAAAAAGGTAGTTAGGAAGCATTTTGTAGTTTGCAGTTCAAGAAGAAGAAGAAGCAGAAGAAGACGATGGCGAAGCAAAAAAAAAAAAAAAGACATGGTAGATGAAGATGAGCCCTCCGCCATTGCACAATATCAGCTATGTTGCAATAGCCAATGTTGTTTGCTGCGACCTGGATCAGTTGCTTAATATGATAAAAATGAAAAATGAGTAAATGACTAAGTACCAAAGAAAAACTTAAGATCTATACATATACATTTATATTTAATTAGAAATATACTTCTAAGGATGACGTGAGCTAGAGAGTTAGTCAGATGCTGCTACTCAAAACATATGAAATTTTAGCCATATGTGTGTACATATGAATGCAGTTATGTACATTAGGGTGGTCATTAAAAAATCAAATGGTCACAGATATCACTTAAAAATTTTGGCCCCGATTGGAGACGTTTAGGGCGTATCGCACAGGGGACAAAGTTTAGATTCCTCTAAAAATTAGACATAATTTTTTTTTTCATTTACTACCCAAAATTGTTACTTCCACAGTCGATGATTCGGTCCCGATTGGAGTCGGTTAAGGCGCGCTGCGAAGGGGTCAGAGGCCAGATGCCTCAATGGGTACTCAAAAAATTAAAAATAATTCTTTCATTTAATACCCAAAATCGATATTACTAATGTCGAAGATATCACATATAAATTTTGGAATTTCGGCCCAGATTGCAGTTGGCTAAGACGTTTTCATAGGGTAATCTGCACTTTGACTCCTGTGCAACACGCCATAACCGACTGCAATCGGGGCCAAATTTTATATGCGATTGCTTTGACTAAAGTAGTATCGATTTTGGGCATTAGATGAAAAAAAATTAACTTTAATTTTTTGAGTCTCCATAGAGGAATCTGAACTTTGCCCCCTGTGCGACACGCCTTAATCGTCTACAATCGGTACCAAAATTTATATGTGATATCTACGACTACAGTAGCATCGACGTAGGGGCTTAGAAAATCTGATGTAAAAATTTGCTACCTACATTTAAGGACTACCCTTATGTACATACATACATACATATATGGCAAAATATTTGCTAATATGCTTTTAATTACAAAAGCTTTAAGTATTTTTATGCTTGTCCCTGTTTTTATTACAAATTTAAAAATTTTATATTTTAGGACAAATGATTTGAAAACAATTTTTTTGAGACTTTTTTGGAGACTTGAAGTTAAATTAATAAGAGTCAAAATGTATACAAATAATAATTTTGAAGAAGTTTGGTCTTAAATTTTTGTTGGAGAGTTTTAATTTTGTTGGAATTTTAGCAACTTTTCAAAACAATTTTGTATTAATTTAAAAATTTATCAGAAACTAATGGAATAGCAGCTTTTCTATACGAAGGTTTTAATAACTGGATCGAAAAATTGAAATGAAAAATGATTTTTTTCTGTCAATTTTCATATAAAATTAAAATAATTTTTCACTTAAATTGCTTTCGTGAAATTGGCTGTTACTCTGGATATGAACAAGTTTAATCCAACAGTCAAAACAAAAAAAAAAATATGCTTGCTTTTTGGCTAAAGTTTCCACCTAAAAGTGAAAAATTTACAATTTAAATTAAGGTCTAAATTTTTGGTGAGTTTGAAATTTTTTTTTTTTGCAAATTTAGTTGGATGAATTTTAGTTATGATAGCTTTCTACCCGAAACTGAACTTAACATTAAGGTAAGGTCATGTTCACGTAAATACTTTAGTGGAGAGTCTTTTGTAATGAATTTTCATATTTATAAAGAATTTTCTTTCTTTTGATAAGGAATTTTTCTTATATTTTCTTATGTCTTTAAATGTCTTTAATAAAAGCTTATTACTAAAAGCTTTCCGGGGCTAATGTCAATTAACTGGCGATTTTCATGGAGAGTGGAGACTCGAAAAGAAGATAATAGCAAGCAATTATATTTTAAAAGTTCTGCCTTTCAAGAAAATGTTTAAAAATTTCATTATTCTCACATTCCTTACAAATAGAAATTAATCGGAGACTTTATACAGCATGTAAATTTCACAGAAAAGATTACGCCCATGCAAAAGCTTTTAGTTTTAGATGACAGTTTTATGTGAAACAACTTCGGAGAGTTTCATACAGCGAGAATATTTGCGAATGATAATTTGGGTGAAAAGGCCACAAGTACATTTTTTGAAATTATTCAGGAGACACGAAAAATTGATGTAGTTTCGTATTACCTGCCATTCTGCATCAAAAACTAAACTTTAGGTAGCGATATGTATCTTAAGACAGGCTTTAAGAAATAAGAAATCGTAAAGATTTATATTTTCGTAGACATAAGATTTGGCTCAAAACAGTTTGGAGAATTTTGTGTATATAATTTTCTATAACATTCTAATGAATTTTTTTTGGAGAGTGCTGTGTAGAGATTAAGTGATTATATATTTAAGAAAAAGTTAGAAAAGAGGAACCTGCATTTTTTTTACTTATTTTATTAATCTAATAAAACTTGAGAATTTGAGGTTATCTATTCGAAGGTTTAAATTTAAAGTTTTTTTTTATCAAATATTGACATATGTACATACATAAGTAGTAGTTATCGTCAGCATGTAAATTCCAATAGCTTGCTAGCGTCGACTACATTCACCACTGAATTTCTTCATTAGCTTTGCCTCATACACGTCACAAAACCAAAACCCCGGAGGCTATAGCACATTTATTTAGTTACGTGCGTAAGTAAGCCAGCGCTATCTGCTGATTAGGTCATTCACTGATTTACTTGTTTGATCAGAAGTTGGCAACGTTCTGCAAAAATTGACTTGATTAATGATGTGGCGAAAAATAAGCAGATATAGACAAATTTATAAGAACAAATTACAAGACAAAGAAATAGTTAAAAAAAAAAGCTGTCGAAGTAGTTTGCTGTCACATGTGAAGTGACGATCGGCGTACGAATGATGGATACTTGGTGTATCTAGGTGGTGATATCGAAAAAAAAACTTAATTGGCTCCAAGGGAATTATTTTGTTCACTGACACGCTTTTGCTTTATCTTTGTGTTCGTATACGCAAATGTCAATACATATATATGCCAGCGTGTGCGTAGGTTAGTAATATATACCCAAGAGTATTGTTGGCACGCGACTTTCCAGACAATACGAAATTAGCATAATATAGAGCTAATGTCAATCCCGTGTAAAAAAACTTGTGAATTATTAGTGGATTATTTTATATACATAGTAAAAGCAAAGTTTCAAAGCTTATTCAAGCTTTTGGGGCTTATAATTAAAATTAATATTTTTTTTGTGATAGGAATATGGTTTAGGGAGCTAATTCAAAAAGTGAAAATAATCTTAATTGGAAAAATTTTGACAGCTCCTTAATAAGTATTGATAATTACATATTTACATAAAGATGGAGACTTTGCAGAGTTAAAATTTTTGTAAGCGTAAATTTTACTTCAATAAAGAAGTGTTTTTGTAAGTTTTCGGCGACGATTTCGAGAAGAGAAATGTTTTAGATTTTGTAGAGTTTTTAATTCACCAAAAATTTAACCACACAAAACAGAAGCGAGATGGTTGTTGGAGACTTTTTTGATGTGAAAATTTTCAGCATGTAGAAAATTGATATTTACATATATTTTTCGCTAAAATATAGACTTACTAAAAAGTTGGAGTTCCAATTTTTTTTTTTAAATTTGAATAACAAAGTTAGTTTTAAAGTTTTCGCCGACGTTTTCGCAAAGTGAAATATTTTAGATTTTGTAGAGTTTTTAATGCAACAACAATTTAACCGCATATGGGTATTAAAATATTTTGTAGTTAAAACTTATCAAAACAGAAAAGAAATGTTGTTGGAGATTTTTTGGATTTGAAAAATTTCAGCATGTAATACGGTTACTTAAAAAATTGATATTTACATAAATGTTTAGTGAATATATGAACTTACTGAAAAGTCGGAGACTTTGTAGAGTTAAATTTTTGGAAATATTAAACATTACTGGAATAAGTAAGTTGGTTTTGAAGTTTTCACCGACCAGTTTGAAAAGTCATATATTTTTAATTTTAGAGTTTTTAATTCACCAAAAATGCAGTATTCAAATATTTTGTAGCTAAAAAGAATCAAAACTGAAAAGAGACGTGGTTGGAGACTATTTGAATTTGAAAAACTTCAGCATGTAATATGTTGACTTAAAAAACATTTTTAAATAAATTTTTTGTGAAAATATGGACATACCAAGGAGTTGGAGAGTTTGTAGAGTTCAAATTTTTCGAAATGTTAAAGCTTACTATAATAATAAGAAGTTATTTTTGAAGTTCTCAGCGACGTTTTAGAAAAGTCCAATATTTTCGATTTTGTAGAGTTATTAATTTACCAAAAAATTAACCATACATTGGTATTAAAATTTTGTGCAACTAAAATTTTCGTATTGCTACAAATTTCTAAATTCAAGAACTTTTTCGTTTTTCAATTTTTTTTCGCCATATAAAAACCCACCAAAATCTTAAAAAAGCGCTTTAAAATTATTTTTATTAGATTTAAATTTATGTGATAGATTTACATTTACGAATACGCTGCGTATAACACAGCAACTCTTAACTCTCCAAAACACAGTTTAACAAAATTATGCTTAGATATTCCGCACATGCCATCGCACGAAGCAATTTTCATTAAGATTATTTCAAAAAATATCTCCAAAAAATAATACCTCACCACTTTCGCGTACTCCACTAATTTTAGAGTAATCAGCACTTCTTCATTCTACTAAATAAATACTATCGTCCACTTCTATTGCGCGATCTTAACTGTTACACGTTCGGAAGTAAACTGGCTGAAGGGAGAACCTTTTTCCCACTTCATATTTAGTTTCAATAGTTTGCGGCCAATTATTAACAAAAAATAATCATTTATGAATAATAAATAGTGAAATGTTTTGAACCTTTCAGCCAAAACGGCACCAGTTGGTACCAGTGTGAGTAGTAAACATATGTATGTATGTACCTATGTATGTAAATTTATATGTAAAAACCCAATAGCCAACATATTTATGTTTGTACATACAAACAAGCAAATGATAGCAAATTAGTAAAAGTTATTAAATTCTTTGACTTTTTTTGTCTCCCTTGAATTGCGAGCGCATTTCTTTTGCGCTAGAAACTTATAAACACACTAATATACATTCATATATGCAAAGTGATTTAATAATATTTCTGGCATTTGGCTGCCCGGATGATTCTGCGGGGAATCCTATAATTTGTATGCTGCAGAATCGTTTTTTTTAACTTAGCAACGCGGGACCAATTTGCTTTGAATCGTCGAATTGAGTGGCATCTGAGCGATGAGATGCTAAATAGCTGGCGACGTTTGTGAATGCCGCCTACCAAAGATATTTATACTATGTATGTAACTCTAAACTACTACTACTAAAAAACTGAACTACAGCAGCGAAAGTGAGAGGCAATCGAAATTTGCGGAAAATACGCTTGGAGTGATAAATATTTTAGTGCCGTTGGTTTAAAGTCCAGTTGAGAAAAAAAATTAAGATGCACATTTTGATAGGTTGATCACGATTTGGTCACTTGTCGCTAAGCCGATGAGCATTTAAATGAAATGCACAGTCTTCGAATTATAACGAGTTCTATTGATTTTTTATTAGTAAAGATAAACTATGAAATCCACGATGCAGCAAAACAATGGTGGCGCTTTCCACGGAACGCTAGTCCTCTCTTTCTCGATTTGACAGCATCCACTCTTTCGCTGACGTTACATTATTATACTAGTGATGAATACTAAATTATCATATTGTACCTAAAAGTAGATACACATACCTAAACACTAAACATGTATTTTTATGTGCATACATTTTTGGTAGTTGGTGGACTACTTCTTCCTTTTCTATCATAACAATTTTTCTACTTACATGAAACAATATTTTACTACGTTCCAAATTTGTGCTTGTACCGAATGTACGTTCAAATTTTTGAGTAGCTGAAAGCAGGTAACTACAATTCAAACTAGTTTTTCATCACTATTTCGCCCCACTTGTTCGCTTCTTCTTCTTCTTCTTCTTCAAAATTATCCTTTACACTTCCATTCTCAAAATAATGTGGCGTCACACCCAGTTGCTCTTAACTCGATTGGTCCAATCTTGTACTCTATCATTCTTGTATGAAATCCATACTTATCTTTAATACAGAGTGACTCACAAAACTCTTCACTTGTTGATTTTTTTTCAATATTCACAACGTCTTTCAAGTCAAATTTAATTTAAGTTTCAAACTTTATATAAAAATTTAAAAACACTCATAAAGTTTTGTGTTTTTTAATTTCTTATATTTTTTTGCTGCCGGATTTTTTCACTTTTTGAGTCACTGTATGTAAGTTAGGACGGGTCAAATTTTTTCGACTATAGGCGTATAGCGTAGGAGGATTCTACCACGATTGAGAGAATACAAAGGTTGGGCCGATCTCGGACCGCTATTCCTCTCTTAACGAATTTGACAGAATCGTTGTTTGCATGACGTCACACTGGTGCAACTTGTTTACGTTTTCCTTGCAACATTTTTTCTTCTTCTTCCATTCTTGCTCACGTTTTGGCATTTCTCTCTCGCAATTGCACCAGTGTGACGTCACACAAAAGTTATTCTCAAAAATCCTCTCTGATGGGCGCAATCTTGTATTCTATCATTCTTGGGATTCTACGTGTAATTCTAAGCAAATTTTCCGAAGACACCATAGGTCTAAAATCAATCCGGAGTTTGCCAAATTCCGAAAATAGGTTTTCATTATTTAGCATTTTGTTGTAGAGCCGTAAAGAAGAGCTTAAATTTTGTATAAAAGGATGCTATAAGAGGTTTTTGGTATGAGGAATCTATTTCTGGACATATGTATATCTTTTTTCTAAAGCATCCGCCAGAGGGCGCAATAGTGAACATTTTTACATTTTCTTAAATTAAAAAAGACACTTATATTTTCTTATCCTTACAAATTTGTTTCATACAACTAAAATTCAATACAAACTACAAGCATACACATGTATGTAGGTATGTACATTAGACTGCATCACCAAAAAAATTTGCAGTTTTTTCGGCAAGGATTACAAAATCTATAAAAATATATTAAGATTTACGTGAGTTGCATCGATTTGAAATACCGCAAAAAATGGAGTTTTTATGCATACAAATTGTTTGTAAAGAACTTAAAAAAAAAAAAACAGTTTAAGCTTAAAAAATCTGCATAAAAATATTGAAACATATTTTCAACGGAATCGTAATAATGAGATTTTTGATGCTGATTTTTAACTTTTTTTTAAAGAGTAGTTTAAGAAAAACTTGAATAACTCTTCTCTGGGGGTAATCTAAAGTCAAACGGGACCGCGTTTTTTGCACTGCCTACAAACAACGGGTAAGAAAGAGACGGTAGAAAGAGTTTGGCCTGACTATAACAGGACGATTACCTTGGATCTCTGTCATAGAAAAAAAAACAGAGGTACTCAGAATTATAGCAACCATAATGGACCACTGGCCTTGGACCAAGCAATAAAGGATTTACAAAACATAATGGCTCAAAAATGCGTGAATTATATTCAAGAAAGCTTCTAGGAAGCAATGCAGCCAAAGAACCACGCCATTACTACACACTTTTCCAAGATTGAAGTAAATGATTCTGGAAAGACAATACGATGAACAAAACGTCCTTGCATTTGCGGCTGATGAGTTTTCTATCTTTTTTTTTTTTTTTTTTTTTATAAAAACCGAACTTAAGTTATATGTACTGTTAATTGAAAAATGTAAAACTGTTTGTTTTTTTTTTAATTAAGAAATTCATTTGTGTAATTGTCTGATAGCAAACGACCCAACCGCAATAAGTTTCTTTTGCGATGCAATTTGCTGAAAAATAGGTTGCATGTTGCAAGGCAATTACTGATAATTGAATACCGTGAAAAATGCATTATGTTTGAATATTTACCTACATATTGGCGGCTGTCATTTTGTACGCTTATGTGATTTGTTGTCATTTTAGTATTTTGTAAGAGCAAAATTATTGAAGGAAAAAAATATATGTATGTAGATACTGAAACAAGCGAGCGAGACATGGCAAATACATACATACGTGTACGCGTCGTCGTAAACAAATAAACATAAATGTTACTTAAAAACCGTAACAAATGTGAAAATCTACTTAAAAGTGCAACAAATAACACAAACACTTGCACTATTCTGCAATGACATGTTGTTTTAAGTACATAGATAGTTGTTGCAAAAAACAAAAACAAAAAAAAAAACACCAGGCCCATCCCCCAGCGCGCGGTGGTGCATCGGGGGCAAAACATTGCTGTCATTGCTTACGATTTGTTATTGCTTTGTTTTCAAATTTTTGCTTGGAGGCAGCGACGTTTATGCTCACAGCTTTGCTTACTACCGTTGCAGTCTTGCGTTTTGCCGGCTTAAGTGCATCCACACACACACACACACACACACACATGAAACTGCATAACTATTTACAAACATATGAACAATATTTTGTTATTAGTTTTCTAGCGCGCAGTGGCAGCCAATAGCGATAACAACAACAATAACAATAACAACAACTCAAACAAATAGCTGCCACAATATTCAGCAATTGCCCATTGGAACGACCGTGACACACATGCGCACCGCCATAGAGCCACAGAGCCACAAGCACCGACAACAGCCAACAGCCAACAGCCAACAGCCAACAGCCAACAGCCAACAGCCACAGCCAGAGTCAGAGTCGATGCTTTAATCAAAGTGCCCGCTGAAGCGTTGGAAGCGCGCGAATAACTCAACATTTCGATGTACTTGCACTTATGTATGTACCCTATAGGAAATGTATCTAACTAATATAAGACTGTGTTGCACCAGTTTTATTTAAGAGAAAATTATTTCGTTTTTCGAATTGTCGGTTTCACCAGTCAATTTTAATCTTTTTTTAATTTTAATTTAAGTGACCTATGCTGCTCACTTAGATTAAAATTAAATCAGAATTGCCACACTCCGAGATGTTAAACGTTTAATCAGCTGATAAATATACATATACACTCCACAATATTGGGTATGAGCTGTTTACTTGTATACCAGCCCTGCTTGCATTACCTACATTAGCACGGTGCTGCCATATTTTCACTCACTTAAATAAAAACTTAACTAAACTAAAAAAAATTAAGTGAGAATTAAATAAAAAATCGAATTAAAATTAATTTCCCATTAAAAGAATTTAGTAAGACGCAGCCTAAGTTAACTTGACGTTGACATATGTATTTTCTTTGACGAAAGCCAACTATATTTGTATGGCGACGGTCCCGACATAGTCAAAGGTGGATAGGTGTCGTCTAACTTGTCATTAACTACTTTTGGGCAGAAAATATCTATAAAAAAACCTAATAAAATTGTTGAATATCATTTTTATAATGCCAAGAAATAACAAAAAACAAATAACTTAAGGATGAGAAGACCTAAAAGTTAAATATTCTGAAACTAGAATTATTAAGAAAAACCAACAAAACCAACAACCACATGATCAAGTGTGAATTGCAGCGTAATAGCCGCGCTTGATTATAGTTGGCTCATATGAAAAAAGTGAAAAAACCAACAACAGTTTATAAGGCGAAGTTAGCACAGTGCGTAGGCACATGGCTGCGTCAGCTGGGGCCGTTGGATCGAATCCCACTGAAGAAGTCTGATGAGGAGATGTGGTGATCTCCGAAATAGCTATCACTTCTACCATTTTTATAAATTATTGTTACTTTTCTACAGCAGTTTTTCATTAAAAAACGGCCTCAAGCTCAATTAAAAGTTTGAACATAATATAAAAAAAATTGAATTTTTTATGTTTATTTTTTATTTATTATACGTGCATTCTGCTGACCCTGCAGTCCCTAACTAAAACCAAATACCTGTTGATTTTTTTTTGTCAAGTGGTAATTTTTTCTGCAGGGTATTCATAAATGTGTGCGGATGTTGCTGAGTATCTACATATGTATGTGTGTGTACTTGCATATGCATTTTTGCTGCTGGGAATTTTCGTGGTTTTTGTTTTTTTGTAGAATGATATCTCTTTGCGTGTCTGTATCGGCGATGTGTGTTGCAATTTAGCTTCGAGCGTAAAGAAATATTAGAAAATAGCTGGAATGTTGCTATATTGATTTCTATGAATTTTGCATAGTTATAATTAAATAAAAATTTATTGCTTTTTAAAAATCTTATGTTGCATATACATATTTAAATTGAATTTCAAATGCTATTGCTGATGGAGATTTTCCTTGAATGGCATTTCTTTTGAAGTTACCCAAAACAATGGGGATAGTTTTAAGGATGGCATATCTAAGTACACCACAGCTAAAAGGTTTGATAAAAATGGTTTAACATGTTTTACAAATTGATTGATAAAGTGTATGAAAATGTCAACTTATAAAGTTTTGGCTCTTTTTTAATTTTTTAGTTGCTAGTTGCATACATACATACATACATATGTAGTTGCCTTTTTACATCAGTTTTTTTCCCAACATAAAAAATGCATATACTTTGAATTTCAATGACTTCATAGTAATCGTGTAACAAACTAATGTATGACTAAGTACGAGTACTTATACTGTATGTATACCTACCTATCTATACTATACAATATGTAAAAGCATATTTTTTTGTATACCTATCAGGGCATTGGGTCATTGCAACCGTGAGAAAAGTGTTGAAGTTGAAATCAAACAAAAAAAAAAAAACATCAAGTGATGCCATATTGCGCCAACAATATAACCATTGCTAGCAATTACTTGTAATATGCCGGCAATAACAGTGAAAGAAAAAATGTATTAGACAATTGTTATGAGAGTAACAAAAAAGTACTTACATACATACGAACAGATACTAAAATAAGCATATGTTTTCATATACATACATATATTTATACAAGTTGATGGAATGAAAAATAACAAGTAGGTTTGTTGAAATTAAACAATAAAGCAAAGAAATATTTCAAAAATTTGTTTTCACATTACAAATTTATTTTACACATGTAAAAATGTATGTACCTCTGAAGTAATAACAATAATTACATATTTATATATGTATTTATAAAAACGTTTGGTATGTAGGTGTGAATTGCTGCTTACGCATAACAATGTGTGCTATTAACAAATGTTGCTTTGCGGCGCTCGATTGTAATCATTTATTACTACGGTGACCATTCGTACCGATTTTGGCGGGACAGTACCGATTTTTTAAAAGTCGGCACGTATAAGTGTCCCGATTTTTTATATTTGTACCGATTATGTCCCGATTTTCAGTGTTTTATTTATTAATTTAAAATGGGTTTCCCTGTACTAAGACCCAAAAAAAAATTTTTTTATAAATTTGGCAGCACATGCGTTATATATATAAAACTGGTACTCTCCCTACATGATTCAATAATAAAAGGTTTGCTCAAAAAACAGTTTTCCCGCTCCCTCTTGACAAAATCGGCTCCCTTAGCAAGGCACTGTGTGTGGGTTCGTGTGTGTGTGTGCAAAGCTTTTGTAAGGGAGCTAAGGGAGTGTCAAAACTCGAATGTCACTAATGAGCAAACCTTTAATTCTTGAATCATGCTCTCCCTATACATCGCAGTCTATCACTCTTGGCTGAACTTTTTTTTTAAGGTTTCTATAATTATTTGTTAAGTTTTTTTTTTTAATTAAATTGTTTTAACTTGAATTAAGTGAATTAAATGAAAAATTCATGGATAGGAAAAATATAAGATATAGATACAGTGACAAAAATATAAATAAGGAAGAGATTTTTCAGCATTCTTTGGCTACTACCCTTTCGATTATTTAAGGTTTTTTATTTTTATGAAATTGTAGCTCCTTATTGAACAAAGACCATGCAATTAAAAATTTCTAACCTTGTACAAAAATTAGCGCAGTTCGACAAAGTTTCTTCAAAATATCGAGTTGAGCCAATTCAAATCAAAATAGAAATTTTAAGTACCGTTGATTTTTGGTAAATTTTTTTTGTGGAAGGTGTTGCTCATTATACTTTGTATGGAAGAAAATGCGCGAACAAAAAATTGCCAAAAATCAACGGTAAGTCCAAGCTACTTCAAACTTGCACTTTGAATTGGATGGGCATACTCAAACCAATTCTAAAAAATCTGTTTAAAATGTTCACCATTTTTAGTAGCATTTTTTAAAATTCAAAGTTTTGTAATTTTAATTTACGCTGGTTTTTAGACAGTACTCTATATTTTCATAAAAAGTAAAACAAAAATTTTAAACAAAGAAAAGTAGCCTAATTGTCTATTCACTACTGTAAAAATTGCGTGTATAAATTTTTGCTATAATTTTTCAAGTTTGCTTCTCTTTCTTTTGTTTTAAATAAAACTGTATTAAAAGATGTTATATCCTTTTATTCTAAAAACAAAATTGTATGTTCGGTCTCGATGCATTAAAAATGTCCCGATTTTTGTCCACAGAAATCTGGTCACCGTAGTTATTGCTCACCTTCCTACTACGTTTGGTTATTGCAGTTGTTGTTGCTGTTGCTGTTGCTGCTGCTGCCAATGCTTGGTGATAATGCGGTCAACGTGCTGAGCAAGTAAACAGACAAATGTGCATTTCAATGTATTGCCTACAGGAAAGTTAAACTTAGTACGAAAAAAGTCGCGTTTTGGAATTTGTGTATTTTATGTCTACTGGGCCAGAGGTAGAACGAAATAGGTTGTAACTAGTTACTCAATAACTAATGTGGAGTTTGAATCGATTAAGGACAAATGGCTATTAACTTTATGATGATCTTGCAATGAAAACTTATCGTCTACGATTGGAGTAAAATGAAAACCCCGAAAGGGATTCCAAGCAGAAATGCACAATGGCTAGTTATAGGGAGATTCGATGATGGCATAATTAAAAATCTGTTAGTCTGATCGAATATTATTTGTCAAAGATCCGGTGGAAAAACTCGATGCACGCTAGTTTTTTTCCTTCTGTATAAAAGTAGTTTTTAATATTAAACACCATACATACGCACTTTTTAGTAGTGAACTAAAATTTAAGCCTCATCGCTTGCCAATGAAGAAAGGAGGAGTGGGAAATGAGATGTTAATAACTACTCAACAGAAAACACAAATAGCCATACAAACATGTAGCAAGATTTTTGTTTGACTATCACGCTTTGATGAATCAATCATCAGTTGCGGCAAGTTGAGACGTTCCAAAGCGGTTTTGATGCGTAAACCCCCCACATTCCACGCAAACTGTCTGCATCTGAATGTACATACTTACATACATACTAACATATGTAAGTATATAAAGTACTCATTCATTTCATTTTGATGCGCTGCGCCTACTTTTCAGCTGCGAAAGAGTTGAGGGCAGCAACAACAACAACACAACAGTAATTAATGTTTGTTGTAGTAGGTGTTGCTGCTTTTGCTGCGTGACATTTTGTAATGAAATTGCTTTCTTTGCCAACATCGGCAAAATGTATGTAGATATGTATGAAGCAAAGTCGCAACAACGTCAACAATAACTGCTTTGACAGCAAATTAGCGCACAGCTTCACAACAACAAAAATAACAAATTAAGTAAAATAAAAGAAACAATTTGTACGCGCTTATGCAACACGTGGAATAGCCGGTGTAATTGCGTTCATTTATGCACATATGTACATACATATGTACGTATGTATGTATGTATGTAGGTGTGCATAGTCATGACGTTGCTTGTCTGGCAACTGATGTCTGGCGCACGGCTAATTTCACCAGAATGCATCACTCGTGCGGTTAACAGCGCGCAAAAAGTGAGTTGAGCAAACGACCAGCAATTGTTTACAAAACGAAAAAAAGAGATAATAGTAAAAAGTTAAAAAAAGCGAAAATTTCAACTTGACCCACTTTTTCTGATTGTCATAGTACGTTTATGTTTTAATTAGGAATTCCCCGGAATTTTTTTAAGTTACAATTTATTAAAAAATTGTTTCTTTTTGATATGTTGTCAAAATTTTACAAAATATACTATCAAATGATGAAAAATAGCAGTGATTTTTTTTTTTAGAAAAATAGTACTTGGCGTTTTTTTTTTTTTGGAAACATTTTCAAAACCTAAAGAAGAGGATTTTACTTTTATTGCTATTTGTGGCTTTGTTTTACATACGCATCCTCCGTCGAGGTCTATATTGAGAATTTGTTATAGCTTTACTTTGTATAATTCACAGAAGCGGCAGACGTTAGTGCCTGAAAGATTAATTTTACTGAGGTGGTAGCGGAAGTAAGTATTCCGCGAGCCCGAAAGCCACTCTTTGTCTTAATGAATGCCCTTATTTAAAAGAAAGATCAACGGCTTATCTTGTATTTGCCCTGAATATTTAATCGAGTGTATATAATCGCCTGATATACTTACATTAAAAGACTACATATTCTGTGACAGATAGGCACTTGCTTATTCTAAAATTTTAATTTGAAGATTTTTTCAACCAGTGCTCAACATTTGCTCAAAGTGAACCTGCATACGCAATTAAAATGTTTTTATCGAAAAAACCAATCATACACACATCGAAATTCCCTATAAAAAAATATTTAAAAAAATTTTTTTCTTGAAAAATTTTTCACATACAAATTTTTTGCTAAAAAAAGTTAGTTTTTGAAAATATGCCATCCCAAAAAAAAAAACTAAAAAAAAATCACAATGGTAGCTCTGAGTATTGCGCAATATTTAAGTATAGTATTATGGGGTGCACTCCACAATAATTTGAGTTATGATTTTTGTTTTTTACACCGAAGTTGAGTAAAATGAGTACATTACAAATTTACAAATTTTTTAAACTTTTTTTAGAATTTTTTTGAATATGCAGTTTTATAGCCAATTAAATTTTACTGTAATAATGTGCAAGTTTTGGAGGATGGTTCCGTGCGCAGATGGGGAAAACTTTTCACTGCCATTCACCTGGGAGTAGCCAGAGCGATTCTTGTGCGTACGGTTCAAATCGCAGCTCACAACGTCCGGACCAAACACCCGTTTGGGAGCGAGCTAAAGTCAGAAGGCGTACAAGTTCGCGTGCGTTGGGTTTGGGTCCCGCCATGCTAAAACCGCGCCGAATGAAAAATTACAACAAGCCTCAGATGAGACCGCCTTTTTTTGATGACGACCACGGCAAACGTATAAAGGACTATGATTTGAGGGTATGCACCTGGAATATCCGGACCCTTAATGGGGAAGGTAGCTCTGCGCGGCTGGTTGATATCCTCGGGAAGACAAAGGCTGACATCACCGTCATCCAAGAAATGCGATGGACGGGGCAGGGGAAAAAAAGTGTGAAGCCTTGTGACGTCTACTACTACAGTTGCCACGTAAAGGAGCGCAAATTCGGTGTTGGATTCGTGGTAGCAGAGAGACTCTGTCGCCGAGTACTGGCGTTCCCCCCGGTGGACGAACGTCTAGCCACAATCCGCATCAAAGCTAGATTCTTCAACATCTCGCTCATCTGCGCCCATGCCCCGACGGAAGAGAAGGATGAGGCGTCCAAGGATCTCTTCTATGAGCGCTTGGAACGTACATATGAGCGCTGCCCCCGACACGATGTCAAAATCGTGCTTGGCGATTTTAATGCCAAGGTGNAGGATCTCTTCAAAGAGCGCTTGGAACGTATATATGAGCGCTGCCCCCGACACGATATCAAAATCATGGTCGGGGATTTTAATGCCAAGGTGGGCAAGGAAGGGATCTTTGGCGCCAGTGTCATAAAATTCAGCCTCCATGACGAAACGTCCGATAACGGACTGAGGCTGATCGACTTCGCCGGGGCGCCGAAACATGGTAATATGTAGTACTAGGTTCCAGCATGAGAACATCCACCAAGCTACATGGCGTCTCCAGATCGAAAAACGAGAAAACAAATCGATCATGTTGTGATAGACGGAAGGCATGCTTCCAGCGTTTTAGACGTACGTACACTCCGAGGGCCAAAAATCGCCTTGGACAACAATCTTGTTGTAGCCAAGATACGCATCCGCCTCTGTGCAGCAAAATATGTGCGCCCAACAATGCAAGGAAAGCTTAACGTCAAGAAGCTGCAATTGAAATTTATTTGGCTTTCAAACACATTTTTTCAGATGAAATTTTGGATATAAAGCGCAGATCAATTTTAAGCTCTACTTGAGAAAACGGCACTTCGTCTGTTATCAGCTTCCAAATAACTTAAGAAAGCCAACGAGCCTATCGTTTTTGCTATGCTATTTACTACTTTTTGACGTGCTATCTACGTGTGTGGTCTCAATTCTCACCACGAATTTTTAGCTTAAATCATATAATCTGTTAAATATCCCATCCTTCCAACAATGTCACGACTTTATTACTATATTTAAATGACAGCACAGACGCAATTACCAATAATTATTTCCAAAAAAAAAGATCAACACAATTTCCATCCAGAAATCATATTTTAATCGCAACGTAATTGTGAGAAAATGTTCAACACTCAATTTTCTCTGCACTAAATAGAGCATTGCAAAATACTATACATTCACTTGCAGTCAAAATGATAAATGCAAGTGCATAAATATGTGTACGTCTTTATGAAAGCATGCACATCCGCAGACAGCAATTAATAGACGGTTGAAGGAATCATAAATCAGAATTTAATAATACGTTTATGCACTAAAGCGTGTGCCCAATAGCAGCCGCAACTCCAAAGGCATTTATTTAACTTTTAACGTTAGCGCCAAAACACACACACATACCACTTGCAAAGTTTGTTTAGTAAAATTGCTAAGTTTTGTTACAAAGTACGGGCGCTTTAATTAGAGGCTGCATAAATGAATGGTGTGAGGTAGCAAAAAAATCCCCAACACAACAGAAAGTAAACAACACTCTACTCGTATTAGGTATTTGGCGATGGTTTGGCAGTCAACGACAGCATTTGTATTAATTATGTCACTTGGCGTGCAGTTGGCCCACAGACCCACATACCTGCCATGCAATGTATGTAGTTAGTAGTTGGAGAAGAAGACGACACGACCAAAGCGCCCAACAGCTACGGCAATGATGATGGCTGTAAAAGCAAAAGCAATGTGACCAAGCATGACAACGAAACAGCAGCACCATCATAGGCATGATTTGTTGTTGGTGCTTAAAGCACCTTTAAGTTGGCGCCTTTTCTGGCTATGAGTGATTGTCAACTGGAATGCCCGCGACGATGACGGCGATGCTGGTGGGTTTTGGTTGTTGGTGATGCACGTGAATGGCTGCACGCCGCGTTTGTCGTGAATCAGTTGCATGCATCGCATACATACATATGTACTTATGTATATAGGTACATATGCTTCATTGAAGGCACTTCTTTTTTTGCTCGCAGTCAATGGCGCAAGTTAAGCTTATACACGCACATTATTACGCACATAAATTAATTGATATGTGTGCGGCTTATACATATTTGCGAAAAAACTTAGCAGCTACTTGAAAATCGCTTCGCTCGGCAGACAGCATGGCTTGCGGAATTAGGTTAATTAAACCGAAAATTTTATACGATACATACGTACACATGTATTTCAAAAGCTTGAAAAGTAAAGGAGTAAAGAGCATAAATATTCATGGAATTTGAAATGGTTACAAAAGTAATTTAAATTTAATTCAGCTGAGCTGAATAAAGATTTAAACAATTCAGTGCACACTTTTTCCGGAAATACGTATATTCAGCAAGATTACACGAATAAACTTAGTGAGTTAAAAGAAAAATTTGTGAAAGCAAAACAATTAAGGATTTAAAAAATTAGGGATCAATTAAAAAAAAAATATTTAGTCATATTTTTGCGATGACATTTTTTCGCATAAAAAATAATGTTCAGCAGTAACCATAATGCAGCTAATGATAGTTTGAACGCTTGGTAGAAAAAGTGCGGTATTGTAGCGTTATTGCTTCACAATAAAGGTTAATTGTTGCTTAGCTGAATGGTGAATTTAGCTTAAATTTTTTCGAATAAGTATCGGGAATTCAGCTGAACTATTCACAAGAAGACGGAATTTACTTGCTTATAAAAATCTATAAAAAGGAAATTTCAAAATAATAAATGATAACCACTAAATAATAAGATACATTGAATTTTCTATGAGATAAATTCTGCTTTACTGACTAAAACTTTCAAGCTTAAAATATATATTTTACTTAGTTTCCTCAAAACTTATTTTAGCTGAATATTTTAAAACTTAATGCCAATAAGTGCTCTAGAGTTTTAGTTTGAATTCAGCTAAGTTTAAGAAGCTTTTTCTAATTTTGAAAATCAGTATATACAAAATTGTATGAGATAAATTGCATTCAGCTTTGATCAATATATGTAGATATGTAGTTTTCTTAAGAGTCTTTTATACTTTTGTCTGCATTCAGCTAAGCTGAACAAATATTTTTTTAATTTAGAGTGTGAAATTCTAAAATTTTCTCAAAAATAGCTGCATTCAGCTTTGCTGAGTACCACTTTAAAGTGGAGAATATAAGTATACCTCATGAAGATATTTTAAGTATTCAGCTCAGCTGAATGCATTGAAATTTATACAGCACAATTCGACTCCGTTACTCAGCTTAGCTGAATAAGCATTTTTTAATTAAGATAAATTACATTCAGCTTTGCTGAATAAGATTTTGAAGTTTAGATTTCTTTTACATAGGCGTCTTAGGTATACTGCATAACTGCTTTTATTGAAATTTATTGCGAAAATTTTCTCTGTATTGTTAGGTTATTTTCAGTTTAACTAAATAAGCATTCTAAATTTAGAAGATGAATTTTCACAGCTGACAATCATTGACAATGAAAAATTTAAATTGCAAATATACTATGCACACGGCCAGCAAATGAAATAAAATTACTGGAACATTCGTATATTTTAAATTTTAAGCAGTTTTTTAGTTAGCTGAATTGCTATTTATTTAGATTGAATTTTATTCCGACACAGTAAAAATTTTCTCTCTAGAAATTGCTTAATTTGGTAAATATTCTCCTAGCTAAAAGCAAAGCGCATGGTACACCATAATCAAAAGCCAATAAGCATTTCAATATGCTGGTATTTTAAACTCAAACCGCGAAGCTGCTTACTTAATTCACTGCTGTTTATAGCTAAAGATTCGCATGAACTCATGACACATCTCTGCCGTTACAGCCACAGGCTAGCGATACTATCCCTTTAAAAAGTGAAAAAGCAAACTGAAGATGTTGCAACAAGTGAATTTCAATGCACCACTCCCCATTAAAGCTGCTGCTACTCGACTAAGGAAGAGAGCAAAAAGAAGCTCAAGTAATGCCTAACTAATTTGTTTGCTATTTCTTCTGTGGCTATTTTTATGCAAAACTTTTAACCATACACGCTTTATCAATGATAACATGGCTTACTACAAAACGGGTTTGTCGCTTAAGTCTTTCGTTCAAATGAGTGGCCAATACGAATTAATGTTTTGATTTTATTGCCTAGCGTATTTTAACGATTTGTTTTATTAGTGTATGCATGTGTGTGTGTGTTTGTATGAAGATGAGGTGTGGTGATAAGTTGGTAGGTGAAGAGTATAAGTGTCTACAGTAATAGCAGGCTGCAAAGGCGCATTTGAAAAATTAGGCAGTCACTATTTTTTTTTTGCAGCAGCAGCATCAACCGAGTAGGGTTAACAAATGTTTGAACATTGTGTCATTAGCAAAGAAAATTTGCCAAGAAATGCTTGCGCGAATTTTAGTCAGCAACATAAAGCAATAAACCAATAACAATGCAACTCAACTAAACTTAAATGAAAACGCAAGCGAGGAGCACGGCTATTAATTTATAGGTTGTTGCGGTTTACCACAGCTGATTTCTGGTATTGCACCAAACCGGCAGCAAAATACTAGTTTTTTCTTTAAATATGTATGTGTGGAGGAAGAAGACGTAAGCAAATAGCAAAACCAATATTATTTAGTTGTTAAAATCAAACTGAAGAGGAGTAAATTTGGTTGCGGTATAAATTAAGTAGCCACTCAAGTGAAGCACGAAGAAATAAGCAGGTAACCACAATTTAGGTAAGCATGTAGAGAAAGAAGAAATCAGTATACATATAAAAAAGTAGAGAAGTTTAGAAATGATAACAAGTTATTTAAAATATCGTGACGACAAAAACATTCTGCTTGGCAAGGCAAGTTCAGGAATGGCAGATCATTTAAAATAATTTATCACAACACTGTATTCAGTCACAAACAAAATGTATGCTTTACGATAGGCGTTTTTATGTTTTTTTGATTGTAAATAGATGAGCACAGAGTAAACGCTCTCTCTGATCACCACGGATCTCCATAATTTACCCTTACCCCACAAAAGACCTTTGACTTGGAAGGGTAAGGAAAGAATAAAAAAAAATCTGAAGACTGTTACTAATAAGAAAATGGTTTAAATCAGGTACTGTGAATAAATTGTTTTCTATTTGAAAAAAGCAAAGAAAATGTTTGCCAGATTTTTAGAATACTCTCATAAGTGTTAACATTTTCTTTCTCAAATTTTGTAGGCATTTCGAAAAGGAAACGTTTCGAGAATTCTCGTTTTTTTTGGATTTACTTGTGATCGTCCGATATTTTTTGGCCTTTTTGGGGAATACTAAAGAACTTTTCCAGAATTGTGTGATTTTTTTTTGAAATTTTCGGGATTTTCAAAAATTTTTCGGGATTTTTCGTGATCTTTGGGGAATTACGAGAAATGTTTAAGGATTGTTGAAATATTTCGACCTTATCCAAAACTTATCGGAATTTTTCACGACATTTTCCGTAACCAATTTAGTTAATAAATGGGTACCACTTAGAGATAAATATGCGTCCGAATTGTAAATGCCCTCGATGAGTTCTAGGAGGAAACAAAACTTTTTAACCGGTGTTAGACCAAAGCGCCATTATAGTGTTTTACTTAACCATTCACTGTCCCGTAGAAAAGGTCTGATAGTTACAATTCCGTTATCTCTGCCAAGCTGGTGAAACGCGCTTGAGACGCTTTTGTATGGATAGCTGGACTATGTCATTATAAATGGTAAATCAACACCTCTACACAGAGAGACTATGTGTTGGTGTTGGTTGATTTTTCCGACAGGTTGATAAGATGATTTATTTTGGAACAAATTTCCGTCATCGCTCTCATGAGAACGAAAACTGATACTGAAGATGGCACAACGCTGGAACCGGTTTGTCTGCAAACCAAGCTTGTCAAGGAATGACGAAAATTCGTTCCGTAAAAATCACAGAGAGACTATGTTTTGGTAATCGGAAAATTGGTGCACCATGTAGCCGCAAAGAATTCTTACCAAAAATGTGTTTAAAATAAAAAGTTCCTCAGTTTGTTTATTGTTAAGGCTCGGCCATAGAGACCTGGAGATTTCGCAGTTGTCTCTGTTGACCCATAGGTAATTTCTTACGTCTGAAGTGTACTCGTCAATGTTCTTCAGTAGATCATGAACTGCATTTTCGAACCGTGTCTAGTCATTTCATCGGCTCCCATTCGCTTCCTTCGATATTGCAATGTGCAGCAATCAAGCATTGAGAGTTGTTGATGTCACTCAGTGATGCCATAGCTACACTACTTTGGATTCTAATGCGTTTAATGCCGCTTGGTTTCCAATGAATAAACATAGTGACTTTCTCTGATAGATACTTATTATTAGATATGAGACAACAACATTCCTTATTCCCCTCAAAGAGACTGTAGACGTCGGGTACCCTTTCAATAGATATAGAGCGCTGCTGGGCCTTTTGTACTCCAGAAAATGAACGAATGATAAACTTGTTTTAAAAGTTAGTAAACACTTACTTAGTAGACTCAGGCGCTTTTAAATGCAGAATTGGAACGCAAAAAAATATTCCTTCATTTCGTGGTAATGTCCTCTCTGAAAACTGGCTTCAGAATATCAGCCAACATAAAGTTATCACAATGCCACATAATTTGTTATGTTACTATTTTACAACCGCCTCTATTTTAGACAAATATATAGCAATTTTGTATATGTATTAGCGAATGTGTAGCTGTGACATACTAAGAGCGCCATAGGTTTCCGTAAAAAATCGTAAAAAAGAAATACTAGAAAGGAAGTTATAAAGATGTACACGGGTGGCGTAAATAAACACAAATACGCTTACGCAAAAATGCTAAGAAATACTTTTCGATATTTTATCGATGGCTATGCATGTATGTATGTATGTATGCTGGTTTTATGCAAATTTTATGGTTAGATATATATGGCTGAGTTAAGTAGTTTACTACCTTCACTTCTACATTATAAAATTTTGTATAATTTTATATGTACATATGTATATGTGTACCTAGTTAGATTTATGTATATATAATGCTTATGTATATTGATCTGCAGTGTTATCAATCTCAAGCCAATTTGAAGTGAACTAACAGTACAACTATTTGATTTTCTTCTTTTGTTTTCAATTCTTTTCAGTCCAGTCACTAGTGGCTAAGTTAATTTAGCACATTAAATTAGTTTTTGCATATCTAAGTATACATACGAATGTACATACATACGTATGTGTGTCTGTTTATAACTGGCTTTTGAAGTGGCAGTAGCTCCACTTAAGGTGAATAAACTATTGACGCTGAGTGGTTTTGCATATTCTAAGCGATGAGCTCAGCTGTTCTTTTTCAAATTGAAGAAGAAGCTAAGTGATGTGTAGAAGAATCTGCTGAAAATGGATACATACATATGTATGTAAGTACATATATTTACGTACATTCATGTGCGTCTTTGGCTAATTTGCATATTGACAAAATGATAAATTAATATGCATGCACGAGCATATATATTAGAGATGGGTAGGGGATATCGGGACTAGCTGGACGCACGTTACTTATTTTAGAATGGCCCAAACAGGCGGTATTGGTAAGGTCTTCAAAATTTTGGCGATGAGATGGAGAAAAAATAATTCTCCGAAACCTTCGATAAAATCTGCAACTGCCAAAAATTTAAAAACTCAGAAAATCTTCTTCAACATAATAACCAGAAGATGCCAGATCTTTCAGTATGGCTAAATTGAATATTCGAGAAGAATGGCGTTTTCTTTTCTATGTTGGCTTGCCATTGCCCTCTCCTTAGTATTTGTGCGTAGAGGGCACTGAGAGAGCAACATTTTTCGGTTGAAAAGAAAATGCCATAAGTTGTTCAAGTACATTCGGGTTCGAGACTTGAAAATTTAATGTCGGGATCGGCATTGAACATTTAGTCCCGCGCTCATCTCCAATACATATACATATCTCCAAGTGTATATGTGAATAGCAGCTGGTGAATTTTCTACTGCTTGTGGCAGACAATACATTCCCTACTTTTTCATATTTACATAGTTTCAACGATTCTTTTGTTTCAAATTGTCTTCCGAAAATAATTGATGCGCGTGCCGAAAGCGTTTAATTTAAAGCGACATAATTCTTTTTGTTGATTCGAATGTGTTTCTTATGAGTTATTATTAATAGTGACTGCTTTGTGAAAGGTGTGTCAGGCAAAAGCGTTAAATCGGACACCGCGGCTGCTAGCGCGCATGACGGGATATAAAGAAGAATGTATGTATGTATGTAGATATATGTATATTAGGGTGGGCCAATTTTGCATAGGAGACTTTTCCGACTAGGTGGGCAGGTTATAGCGGTATTCTACGTGAAATGCTAAGCGAATTTGCCGAAGGAACCAAATTGCAAAAATGGGGGTTTTCCTTAGAATTGTTTTGATTTGTTGTAGTGTCATACTAAAGTGTTTGAATTTGTTATAAAAATATGCCATAAGGTGGTTTTTGGAATGAAGTAAACAATTGTCATATTTAATATCGTAGAATTGTCTACATTCTGTGCATAATTTTAAGAAGATATGGAAAAAAGGAAAATAATTAAATAAAAATTTGAATTAAAATGGAAGTGTGCAAAAAATTGTATTCCTTATATTTTCTATTCAATATTAGTTCTATGTAAAAAATTCAAGCAAAAGTAATATATGCACTTTTTCGCAATGTAAGAAACTCGGAATTGGTTTTTGTTGCGCCCTTTAGCGCAAGCTTTAAGAAAAAGACAAGTCCAGAAATTGATTCCTCACACCAAAATACCCTCCTATAGCATGGTCTTTATAAAAAATTCAAACATTTCATTGCAAAAGTACAGTTGCTGAGGAAAGCTATTATTTTAGAAAATTTGGAAAGCTAGAAATCGATTTTAATCCCTTTTCTTTCTTCGGAGAATTTGCTTCGAATACTCCTATACCCTACCGACATACTTATTAAAAAACAAAATCGACCCACCCTAATGTACATACGTACACATGTGGGAATTT
>NW_016163768.1:25349-34846 GCF_001687245.7 Rhagoletis zephyria | reverse complement strand
ATCGGCGAAGATTTTTATTTTTTTTTCAAAACATTTGTGGATACTTACTCAAAAGTTGGTGGTTGGAGACATGCGAGGTGTCTAAGAAGTTGGTCGAGTGATTAGCGACTGCTTTGCGTGGCGAGAATTGCGTTAAAATTTTGGACAGTGTTGGTTTTATCTGTGTCATATCTTTTTTTGGATGTTGGTTTTGCTTAAGATTAGAAAATGTCTGAGAGAGATAAATTGGAGATTTTATACACATACATATCTATGTAGTTTTTGCTGGCGTGCAAAATATAATTTGGCCCACATAAAAGCCAAAAATATGTAGAACTATTTAAAAAACGGAGCCCGCGAGCGTATTTTGTATTTATTAATGCCGTTTTCCCCTTTGTCTACACTTTTCTCTTTTTTTTGCTGCTTCCGCTCGAACAAGTGTAGATTAATTTATATCATTGCAAAAAGTTTGAGGAAAGAAATTTCACTTTTTGACCAAAGTAAGTAACCAAAAGTTGCCGCTTTTTCTCTACCGATATTAGGGGGAGATACTTGGAATACCTCCTCCGAAACCAAATACCTTGGTAGCATTCTGTACAACATCTGCAAAAAGGCTTTTGGAAAACAATGGTCACTGACGCCGTACATATGTATGTATATCACTTACGTACACCACAGCTAATAGACCGATTGCAACCCAAAGGGCCCTAGTCTGATGGAAAGCTCTAGGCGAAGAAAACAAGAAAATAGTAGTGAGATGAATGAAACGTCGCAAAGTTGTTGCAAATGGCGCATTTGTTACAAAATTTGCCACCTTGCGACACAGCTGATACTCTTGTAAGGAAACTTTCTTGCGACAAAATTGCGACATTGCCATGTTTTTTTTTATTGTCTTCGAATACTTCAAGGAAAAGTGTATCAGTTATGGCTGCTTCGAGATATAATTGTAAAAATCGCCTTGTATAAGGGTCGGCAACTTCTTAGCATTTAACTTTTCATTTAAGTTATTTTCAGGCGAGAAACGGATGAGTTCGTTGTTCATATATTCCATTTGTTTCAACTCTTCGTTTTCTAATTAGCAAGAAAACACAATGCAAGGGAATAGGTCAGCATTTTTCCGATATTACAAATTTGATGCAGTTGAGCAGAGCTGCTTAAAACGAACAGAACTGCATTCAAATTATCATATCAAAAAATGCTTTGGTCAGGGACGGTAACAGTTACAACTTTTATTTTAAAAAATCGCTCTTTAACAATTATTTTTTGACTTTTATTTAATACTCCTTAAATAACAGTTTTTTATGACTTTTATTTTANGTAAAAGCCTTCAATATAAATCAGTCACTGACTTTTATTTTTAAAATCATACTTTTAAAAGTCATTTGTATAAGTCTTAGTAAACTTTTGTTCTCCAACACCTTCTTAACTGCGAAAAATGATAATGACTTTTATTCGTATGACTTAAAAAATAAAAGTCGGTGACTGATTTTTATTAATGACTTTTATAAATAAAAGTCTTCAATAACTGTTATCTAAGACATATAATATTAAAATCAAAAATAACTGTTATTCCCATATTGTTTAGATAAAAATTAAAAATAATTTTTATTTTTTTTAATTTTGCATACAAATTACAAATACAAATTTATTTTCAAATTTTATTCTCATTAAAAAAAGAAATCGGTTGGTACTGTATCACATAGTTGTAGAACATTTCTTTCATAGTGAATTTTTCAATGACAGTTTTCATCAATGACTGTTATGTACAACGATTCAAACACTCGCTTGTGGGGAATTCTATAGGCTTTGAAATGAATATACTTATGAATGTTGACTAAATAACAGCTATTTAAGTAAGAAATGTTTTAAAACTTTGAAGAAACTAAAAATTTTATTTTAAAGAAAGGAACCCCGAAAACTAAATAGAAACCCGTTGTGAGGGTAATGGCTCAGCCAAACTGCAGCGCGAACTTCTGTGCGCCAAGTACAATACAACAAAGACCCTTTTCGACTCACAAGAGCTTTAATTAATTTTTTATTTTG
This sequence comes from Rhagoletis zephyria, assembly GCF_001687245.7. Lineage (NCBI taxonomy): Eukaryota > Metazoa > Arthropoda > Insecta > Diptera > Tephritidae > Rhagoletis > Rhagoletis zephyria. Next base: position 32,824 of record NW_016163768.1, on the reverse strand, counting down.
TGCTTCGTCTTGCTGATGTTTTTGCTCTGGCTTCGGTATTTTGCTAGCTTGGCTATGCTTTCTTCTGCGTATACATTAGGATGGTCCAAAAATGCATGTAAAAAAAGTAAAGTCGGGATTTTTATGCTCTCACTCCCTAGGATTGTTCTATATCAAAAAAAAAGTATACCCCTATTTTTTTATTTTGAAATTAAAAAAATTTTTAGAGGTCGCTCAAACTTTTCGTGAAAATGGTATGGTATTATTGAAAATCAATATTTTTCGATCGGAAGACTCTGTTTCTCTTCAACAGATTCCCAATAATAAAACCCAATTATTTTTTTAGCAATTTTTTCTTAGTAACTATATTTTATAGGACCGCCGAAACCCCTAGAAAATGCCAGAAAATGCAATGGCGGGGGATAAATAAAAAATCTTCATTATTAAAAAATGGTTCAATAAATAATTGGATATTGTTATTGGAAGTCTCCTGAAGAGAACCAGAGTTTTCCGATCGAAAAATATTGATTTTCAAGAATTCCATGCCATCTCCACGAAAAGTTGTTTTTCCCATACAAAATACATGGAGAAGTTGGAGCGCTTTGAGCGACCTCTAAATATTTTTTGATTTCAAAATAAAAAAATAGTTGTATACTCTTTTTCGATATAGAACAATCCTAGAGGGTGAGAGCATTACAATTCGGACTTTACTTATTTTGGACCACCCTAGTATACATACTTATGTACGTATGTATGTACGTGTTAAAAGTACATAATTTTCTTTGCCAAAGCGTTAGTAAATATGCAAAATTCACGCAACAAAGATTTTGGACAGATTTTAGCACGTAACTTCAAATGCAGTAAAGATTTTGAGTGGCAAAAAACAAAATGCGCGCANAAAAAAAAAATTGCGAAAGTGCTTAAGAGCGCTATAAAATATGTTGGTAAAGTGTCTGAGACGTGCGTACTTGAAGTTTTGAATGACAATGCAATGCAACAAGGCTGACAGCAGCAACAACAAAGCGGAAAATAACTGTACACTATTAAATAAGACGGCAAGCAAATGCAGTAAGAATGCTTGGTGTGGAGGGGCAGTGGTCGAAAGAAGTCAGCAATTAGAATCGTTCATTTGAATGCCAACCTCCGTGGCTGACATAATTTATGTTGTCGACAACACTTGCACATTAATGCACAAAATATTGCGAGCAATTGAGAATTGTGCGAAAAAGTTGACGAAACAGTGCAGACTATGCGACCATTAAAAAAAAAAAAAAAACAATGAAGCCGTAGCTGTGAGTCGTTGAAGTTTTTATTGCAGTATTTGGCTAAGCTAAGCTAAGTATTTGCTGATCTTCGGAAGTTTTGGAGAAAATCTTAAAAAAGTTGTGTAATTTTGCGAAAGTTGCACAGTGAATAACTCAAAGAAAATACGTGAATGCGAAAAATTGTGTATGTATTAAAAAGCAAGTATATTTCAAACAAAATTTAATAAATTTGCTATCACAATTCCTACTAAAACTCATCAAAACTTCAAAAACTAAAGCGTCGTAAATAAGGCGATCATACACTTACGGCAGGTAAACATTTTCTTTGCAAGCCAGGCGGAGACACGTTCTTGAGTTCAATCACCGTACGTCCAAACTGGTTAGGTGAACGTTTGAGCTCCCTTTCGGTTTCGAAGAACTACTTTTTAATTAAAGATATTTTGGTATCATGCCACAGTGATATTGTAGAAAGCTGCATGTCTGAAGAACTGGCTAGAAAGTGTACCCTTGAGGTGGGTCTGTCTGCGGAGTGACAGAATTTTTAACCACCTGCGAACTTTTATTGGACAGAGAATCGTACAGGAAGTACTGAATAGATTGTATATTTTTCTCATCCCTACAGTTTCTATATAAGTCGTTATATGAGGCTTCAAACCTGGCGGCCATATGACCATTGGTCCGGTATCCCAGTGGGAAGCCGAAGGTTCGGCTTTGAAGCCCCAGCAAACGTTCCGCTTCCCCTAACCCTGTCTCAGATGCCTTTCTCGCGCATTCTTCTATTTCCACATCTGTCGGAATACCACTGTGTTTGGGGCACATTTTGCTGCCGAAGATTTCGTAGGGATTCTCGACATACAGAGTGACATTTTCGCTGGTGAAATGAATGAAACTAGAGAGAGAGAGAAAACTAAGAGTGAGTTAGCGGCTTGTTACAGCAGGTGTTTGCAAAGTAAATAAAACAAAAAAAAACTAGCCAATAGCGTACCTATGACAAGCAAATAGTCGTCTGCTTATGGTCTGATTATGGCAACTCGACGTAAGTTACAGACCCTCACTTACTTAAACATTATCTTAAATGGATTTTGCTTATAATTGAACAGCCGAAACTTAACGTAACGTAATGCCACGTCGAATCTGTTTCATTTTGAAGTTCTACGTTCCGTTAAGTTAATTAAAGTTGCCATAATCAGGCTTTAAGAAGAATGAGGGCCGCTTTAAAAAATCTTGCCAACGCTGCCAAATCCACAACGCAATAATTGCATGTGTATACAACTATGATTTTTTGAATTTTTATTGTATAAAATAGAATGCTGATAAAAGTGGCAAAGCAGAAGAATTGTTCACGAAGTCGTGGAATATCGTAGAATACGCGTAAGAAGAAAAAATGCTGACTAGAATTTAAATGCCAAGCTAGCTATTAAGAATTCGGTTGGGGGCAGCGCGAAGCTGCGGGGAAATCGTTCCGTCGATGGATGTTGCCAGCTATAAGTAAACATGTAAATCAATTACAACTTGCAGCAGTGCGCAGGCGCAAACGTGGCGCTTTAGTAGTGGTATTAGTAGTGCGCGCAGCGTTAAAACAGAGTCAGTGATAGCCGGTTGCCGGGTGCATAAAGAGTTGGTATGTACATATAGTAGCTTGAGCAAAGAGGCAATGGAACTGAGCGCTAAGTGCAGAGTATGGAGAGACGTACTTTCAATAAAGTATCCAAGGCGAATTTAATTCGCCGCGATCTTTCTGAATATCCCAATGATGTGTTTGTTTTATTTTGGGGTACATATTGCCGTCATTGGGCGTTTAATTTGTTGTTGTAATTTTTGTTTTTGCTCAAGCGATACCACCTTGTAAAAATTCGCCCCGAAAGTATCGAAATTGAGAAGAGAATAGAGTTAAATGGTGATTAAAGCGATATTACCCGGTTTGGCAAAGCATTGGGCGATTAGAAATTAAATATTAATTTCACTCTATTAATTTTGGCGGAACCAGTACACAACTATTTCATAACCCCTTGGGGAATTGTTCAGGACTATTTAAGGATCATTTCGTGATGACTTTCGACCTACCCCCCACTAGTCCCTAAATTGTTCTGAAGTAGTCCTGAAATGGTTCTGAAAACCATGAACTTGTCCCGAAATGATCTCTTCCTAGTCCCAAAATGGTCCTGAAATAGTCCCGAAAAAGTCATTAATCACTGCCGAAATGCTCCTAACCTAGTTCCGAAACGAAAAAGTCCTGAAAAGGCCTCTAAACGACGGAAAAGTTTTGAACTTGGTCCGAAATGGCCTCCAACAAGTCAAACGGTTTCGACATGCTCCCTTACTAGTTCCAAAATGAGCCAGAACTACTAATGTTCCAGAAAAGGGCCTGAACAAGTTCCGAAATAGTGCTGAACCACTCCCGGGATGAAATAGTCCTGAACAGTCCCCAAAACGGTCGGAATAAGTCGTGAACTTCTTCCGAAGTGATCTCGAACAACTTGCGAAACAGTCCTAAAATGATCCCTTAGTAGTCCCTAAATGAACTATTCCCAAAATGATCCCGAACTAGACCCGAAATATTCATAAAATAGTCCTAGAAATTGTCCAGAAATAGATGGACTTGAAATGGTCATAAACTAATCCCGAAATAGTCCTGAACAGGTTCCAAAACGGACCCGAAATTATCCCGAACTGGTGCCAAAATGGTTCTTAACAATTCGTGAATTAGTGCAATTTGTACCAATACGGAGGGTTAAGATGTTAACACATCAAAAATATTATATACATACATACTTTTAGAGCATTTTGTTAATAAATACGTTTGAGGAGGGTTGCCACCTATACAAATTAAATGCATGTCTCTGTATATTAAAATTGACAGCATGGATATAAAACGAAATGGTTGTTTAAGCTAACTATTGCCCCCCAGATACTTTTGTGTAGACTTGCTAACTTAAAATTTTTTAGCTAACCTTTCTTGTTGTGACTTATTGCTTAGTAATGTTGTAATTTGCGCAAGCGCAGCAATTTTTACTAGTTTTTCTCTGAATGCTCTCAATATACATATATCAGCCGTTTTAAATTCATTCATATGCTCAAAAAAAGCTTTAACAGGCTTTCTCAATCGTCTAGCCAATAGCTACTCTCAATTCTCTGTACGATGCTCCTCAATTGTTACATTTTCTTTCCAAAGCTATTCATATCCAAAAAGATTAAAAAATAAAAACAAAAACTGCTGGTTTAATCCGCCGTTTTGAGTGTAGCGAAAAGTTATTGCATGAGCAACAGCGCCTAGATTCGCTAGTTTTGACAGACCGACAGACACTCTTTCTCTTGTGTCGTGCAAAACGAAAGACTTCAATGCAGCGGCAACGCCAACGTCAACGTCAATGCCAGCGTCGACGCATCAGCCACATAAATCCCAGTCTTTGCCGCGTGTGTATTAGTGTGTTTTTGCGGCTCTGACGTGGTGAAGACTCCGATGTGTGTGTGTGTCTGTTAAAGGCATTGCGGCCAGTTTAAGCCAACTAAGCAAGCCAGAAAGCCAGCACAAACATACAAACCACACGCCATTCAAGCGTCTGTGTGTGTATGGATGGTGTGTAACCGCACTAGTATGAGTATATGAAGCAAATGGTGGGTTGCCAGCTCAACATTAAGCCGCGATGACTTTAGTTGGTGAGCAGACTTGTCGGCGTAGACATTGATGGTGATCACGGCTACTGTAACGGAATAGTGAGCGAAAGACGTGCGTGCGTTTGTGCGCTATTAAAATATTTATAGTATATGCATACATCATACATTTATGTATGCACATATGTATATCCTATGTACGTGTGATTGTCGTTTATTTTATTTAATGTCTTAGAATACTACAAACCATTAATAAAATAACAAACGAATGGAGGAATTCCGAAAAAAAGCTAAAGAAGAAGAGTAGTGAAAATATCTACGTCTCAAAGTGTTAAAACCAAATTATTTTCAAGTGCAGTTGTGATCGAAAAAAAAAAAATTTTTTTTGTATAGTAAAAATAATTCTTGAAGTGCTAAAGGTGAATTTTTTGCTTGAGTTTTTAAACATATATTCGTGGTGGTTAGTATTCAATTTCCATAAAATGTTTTTCCCACAATTTTTACAACACAAGTGTGCGCTTAAATGTTGTTAAGCAGCCTATTTAAATACACAAAAACGCCAGCATACAGGTGCACATGCGCAGCAGAGTGTTAAGGTATACCACACATAACTGCATACATATGTACATATGCATAAAGAAATTCATACCCCGCAGAAAAAAATTATCAATTGTTAAAAAATTACCCACATGTAGTGAGCTTTTTTACCCGATTTCTATAAAATAGATAACTTTTAGTAAGCTGCAAAAAGCTAACTTGAAACTAGTTGAAAAGTAATGCAGACGTAATCTGGAGATTGTTTTCTTTAAACAAGTTTCTATTTCTGCACTTCACAAATACTTTTTCGAATTGAGGACAGATAAAAGGAAAATCAAAATTTTATATTAATCATTTTGAAGTTATGTCTGATGGAGTTCGAGAATATGTAAACAAATATGAAATGTAATAAAATAAAGTAAATAAACAAAAAGTATTTTAATTTTCTTACTGATATTTTATGTCCAAAAGTAGTTAGTTACAAGTTAGTCGACATTTAATGCAATGGTGGTTACCCTTGACTATTTCGCGGCCACCGCCATAGAAATATAGTTAGCTTTCATTAAAACAAAATATACAGATAATAGTGACCTTTAGTTCCTTCCTAATCAACTTCAAGCTAACTTATAGTTAGATACATTTCCCGCAGGGTACATACATATACATATGCACTTTTTACTTGGCATCACCAAAAAATACATACACACCTTTACATGGTACTTACTCTCAAACCTGTTGTTGACCTGCCTCGTTGCATTTGTATGTCCGTGCGATTTGTTTTGTTTTTTTTTGTTTTGTTTTTGTATTTCCCTACGCCTTTGTTGCATCGTTCGATCGCGGCCTTTTGTGCCGCTGTGCAAGTGTTTGTACAATTTATGTTTTATTGCTTTTGCTAATCATCATTGCACATTTCTTATCGACAAACACTTTATTTATGAGAATTTGTCGCCCTAAGGCGTCTTAAGTATTGTATTTGCGCATATTATTTATTTATGCATGCAAACATCTGGAGGAATGTTTGTTGTGGCAAGCAGACGGAACGATTGGCTTACTTGATGGCAAATTACTAGGCGTCCGACTAGATAGTCAGCTTGTTAAGCGGATTAGCAGCTGAGTATGGAAATGATATGGACCTAAATAACGCCTGCAGTTGAACACACCGATTTTTTGGGTGAGTTGAATGAATTTGATTTGATTTTGCCAAGTTGTATATATAAATTTAATTTTTGGTTTTTGAAGACTTTTTAGAGTGGCAACAAATTGTTTTTGTTGTTTTTTTTTAATTCATATATTTTAGTGCAATCTATATATTTTTTAATTAAGCAAATAGCTAAAACTAAATAACGGGTGATTTTTTAAGAGCTTGATAACTTTTTTTTTAAAAAAAACGCATAAAATTTGCAAAATCTCATCGGTTCTTTATTTGAAACGTTAGATTGGTCCATGACATTTACTTTTTGAAGATAATTTCATTTAAATGTTGACCGCGGCTGCGTCTTAGGTGGTCCATTCGGAAAGTCCAATTTTGGGCAACTTTTTCGAGCATTTCGGCCGGAATAGCCCGAATTTCTTCGGAAATGTTGTCTTCCAAAGCTGGAATAGTTGCTGGCTTATTTCTGTAGACTTTAGACTTGACGTAGCCCCACAAAAAATAGTCTAAAGGCGTCAAATCGCATGATCTTGGTGGCCAACTTACCGGTCCATTTCTTGAGATGAATTGTTCTCCGAAGTTTTCCCTCAAAATGGCCATAGAATCGCGAGCTGTGTGGCATGTAGCGCCATCTTGTTGAAACCACATGTCAACCAAGTTCAGTTCTTCCATTTTTGGCAACAAAAAGTTTGTTAGCATCGAACGATAGCGATCGCCATTCACCGTAACGTTGCGTCCAACAGCATCTTTGAAAAAATACGGTCCAATGATTCCACCAGCGTACAAACCACACCAAACAGTGCATTTTTCGGGATGCATGGGCAGTTCTTGAACGGCTTCTGGTTGCTCTTCACTCCAAATGCGGCAATTTTGCTTATTTACGAAGCCATTCAACCAGAAATGAGCCTCATCGCTGAACAAAATTTGTCGAT
>NW_016163768.1:0-16798 GCF_001687245.7 Rhagoletis zephyria | reverse complement strand
GCTATAGGCGCATAGTCGAAAAAATCCTTCATTCAAATTTACCCTCCATAACACCGTTCGACAAAAACAAACAAAACTCAAAACACACGAAATAATCGATATACTCACGAAATTATGAGCCAAATATATAATAAAACTGCATTTTTAGTTGTTCACTCTGACGTCAGAATTTCTTTATTCCAAGTACTTTTTAGGTATTGAAAATGCGTTTTTAATAAATTTGTTCTTTTTAAGTTAATAAAGTTTGCTGAACGAATTTCGATGAACAGGTCGTGCGTATATTAGTCCTCAAACAATAATTAAAAAAATAATAATATTGCAGATTTTTAAGGATATTTAAAGGCAAACTTTGTAAAGAACATTTTCCATACCCATTCGCACTTATTTATGCACCAAAAAATTTATTCTGCTATAATTCTACAGAATTTTTTCTTTAATATGATACCCTTGTTGTTATCCTACATTGCACTGAGTTTTATATATAATTTTTTGAAATAATCATATTTTATAAATTTCAAAGTCCTTCAAAAAAAATCCTGACGTCTGGGAGAGAAAAACTAAGAACGCAGTTTCGTGAATATATTCATTTTTTGTGTGTAAAATTTACTGTCGCCGGTGTAATATATGTATTTTTATAAAAATATGATGCATGCTTTAACCAAAACCACATAAGTCAAACTTTCGAACTTCATAAAGAATTTGCCAAAAATCAACAAAATTGCAAGTGCAAGTTTTAAGCGGCTCAAAAATCTCGTTGATCTATATTTTTTTTGCTGACGGCTTTAGTGTCTTTTTTTAATATAACAAGTGCAATTTTTAAAAACCAGCGGTAATTTTTTATTATTTTTTTTCTACAAGAAATTCACGTTTCTATGGTAAAGAGCGCAGAAAGTGGTCAGCAAAAAAATGTTGAAAATCAACGCGATTATTTAACCATGTAAAACTTGCACTTGTTTTACTAGAATTTCATAAACGAGTCTCTGCGTATCAAAAATTTTTTTAAAAATCCATATTAAAAAGTTAAAAATTTTAATGAAAATTTGTTGAAATTTACTAAGTTCTATATAAAGTTGCATTTGTAAACAAAAACAGAACGCGGTGAAAGCAAAGAACCTTACATTTGCTGAAAAATGAAAGTAAACAAGGAAATATTTGCATATATATAGATTTTAATAATTATTTAGTGATATTTCAGCCAAATCAGTGTTGTACCAATGACATGTAAACAAACCGCCTGACGTTTTTACAGGAAATAGGGGGCTTTTTGCGTTCCCGTACACTTCTGCATCTATTCTCCTTTTACTCGCACTTGAGAGAGTAAAATTGTAGTTTGACAGTTCCACAGGTTTTAGTCCGAAGTTGAAAGGAACAGACTAATATTTATCTACAAGCACATATGTATGTATGTATATTAAGTAGTCATAGTCCAGTTGGGTATTCACAGTCGCTTACATCACACACATAAATATGTACAAACGTCCATACTTATGTCAACAACATGCTTACATATGAATTTCCCATAAGGATGTGTGTTGTTTAGAAATAGAAATGTCGTTGCTGTCGCGCATTCATTCGCTGTGGAACCATACAAAATTCCTTCAACATTCATTTATTTTCTTTTTTTTCACTTGTTGGTCTGGTAGCCCATTAAATTGCTGTTGCAACTGATACGAGCGTTAGTATTGGCAAGAAATGCTAGCAGACTCGCCGCTATCTTTGTATTATCAAGGGAGCAGGTAACTTTCTACTACTTGTATACAAAATAGTACAAAATCAACCGCAACAAGAATAGAGAATACAGAATGACAGAGCAGACACGGCACTTGCTGTGAATAGTTGAATGATAGCAGCTATGTAGGTATTGATGGTATTTCTCACTCGGGCATGACAGTCCAACCGCGATGCCACAATGTAAACTCATCTACATTTGTATGAATGTATGTATATGGGGCGTTCCATACCAAAATGGACGGGGTTCACACTTCATGCGTTTGATTTGTTTACAAATTTTTAGGGTTGATGGATAAACGTAAATAATAAATAAATATGAAATTTGAGCTCGATTAATACATTTTTAAAAACTTTACAGCACAAAACCAAAAAAAAGTCGATAGTTTTCCAAATATCTCGAGAACGGGCGAGGAAAAAATTTTAAGAAAATCGCACATACACACATTAAAATTCTCTATAAAAATAAATATTTAAAATTTTTTTTTGAAAAATCACAAATCAAAATTCTCTATGAAAATAAATATTTTAAAATTTTCTTCTTGAAAAATTTTTCACATACAAATTTATTGATAAAAAAATAGTTTTTGAAAAAATGCTATCTCAAAAAAAAAAATTAAAAAAACTTATTTTCATAAAGATTTTTGATGTGTTTATGTGTGATTTTTTTTTTAATTTTTTCCTCGCCTCGTTCTCGAGTTAGTTTTTTGTGCTGTAAAGTTTTTAAAAATGTATTAATCAAGCTCAAATTTCATATTTATTTATTAATCAACCCTAAAAATTTGAAACAAACCAAACGCATGTCGAGTGAACCCCGTCCATTTTTGTATGGAACGCCCCATATACTCTTACGTAGAAGAATACAATGCTTTTGGGATATTGATAGTCAGTCATTCGGTTAACAAACCAGTCATTCAGCCAGTCAGCCAACGAACCAACCTGTTTCTTGTCAGTGACAGCGGAATACAGCGCGTCAAGTTGCTCGCTTTACTCTTTTGTTACCCGTTTGTCCATCGTTCTGCCGTTTGCTGCTGTGTCGCATAGAACACATACATACATATGTATGCATGTATGTATGTACATATTTATCGCTCCAGATGCCACACAATATTCTGACACTTTGACAATGCAGCACCATAATGGAGTTGTTTGTTATGCATTGTTTTGTTTGTGATACATACTACATACATACATATGTACATATACTATACATATGTATGTATGCACTAGCATATAGCCCTTTTATGTTTCAACTCCCACTAAGATGCTGCGTTTGAGTGTTTGTAATTATGTACATATCCCTGTATGCCTTTACACATACACACACACATGGCTTATGTATTTTAAATCTCGTTGTTGTTGCTTTTCCCCTGACCATTTCCGTTTCCTTCTGTACGTACGTACAATATAAGTTTATTTTCCAATCGGTTTTTCCACGTCCTTTTTGTTCTATATTCATTCGATTTTACGCTGGGCTGCTGCTTTTCCATGTAAGATTTAAAAGGTTGTTGGCGTATTTTTTCGCTTTTCTCTCACTTCAATTGCAACATACCCCCCTTTTCTAGTTAGCCTTCTAATCTGCCGTCTATTCTTCGCATGATTGTCTTTTCCTCTTCTATTTTTCAACGAGCCACATTTCTGTCATTTTCTATTTTCTACTACTACTTTATTCTCTCACTACTTTCAATATTATTGTAGTTTCTACCTTCACTCAAGATCATTCAATTTGCCCAAAATGCATAACAGAGAAGTAAGAAAAAAGAAAAAAAAAACCAATTATCCTTCGGAAAAAAGCATATAAAATTCTTGTTGCATGAAAACAGCAGACTTCACTTGGCTAACTACTCAGTTGTTGTTGTTCTTGCTCGTAGTGTAGTGGTCGTTGTTGTTATTGCAATAGTAGTTTAATGGCAGCCGCGGCCTCGCCAGAGCGGAATCCAATTAAAATAGTTGAAGTTTAGGAAGTCAAATAAGGTTGAAAGCTTCAGCTCGCTGTTGATTTGGTTAATATGAGAATTGAGATGAAATTAAAAATGTATAATGGAATTAAAAAGGAGTAGATTCCTTCATATGGAAAATTGTTTTGTTGAAAAGTTGAAAAGCTATGGTGGATTTGATAAGAGAATATTAAATTTATGTATATGTATGTATCTATGCAAAATTATTCAGGCAAATTGGAAAAAGTTTGCGATTGCTGTCCTTTTTTTGTATTCTTTCACTTCAAGCAATAGTCTTATTGGTAGTTACAACCCCAGGGTTGGAAGTATGTAAGCGATAGAATAAGCACACTCAAATGCTTATACTTAAGCATCCCATCATTCTTGACTGCAAAGAAAGGAAACGCCCACCACGGCCGCCAATAATTTACCGGGATTGGGAATGAAAAAGGACAATAAAAAAGATATCAAAAATGGAAAAATTTTCTGATATTAATACATTTTGTTCGTTAAACGAACTTATACTTCTATGATAGGCTGCATATCCTACACTAATCAAATTAATTATCAACAAGATCATATGTTCCCTTCTTCGCAGACTCCATCATTGCCATTTTCAGCTTTGGCATAATTTTTGCTAAAATATTTGTCCTTTGCAGCACTTTGGCGAAGAGTTGAACAAAAGTAAGAAAGTTCACGTAGAAGAAAAAGTTTATTAAAAATCATTATTATAGAGAATATTTGTTTTTAAGACTCACAAAGCGTCATATTTCAGAATTTAATATGACCCCTAACTTGGACTCATATTGGCGTGCGCTTCTAAGAAGGGAAATACGCTCTTTTCTGACTCTTTATTGAGCTCATAATGAGGGTTACAGCTCAGAATTCTGAGACTTTTCTGACTCTAAAATGAGTCTGAATGTTTATGGGGTTCTGCAGTCACTAGGGAAGGTCGTCTTAATCACGACGCTTTAACACTTCAATCTCGGTGACATTACCACCTTCGATTTCTAGAAGCGTTTCTGAGAATGATTCCGCCTAATAAATGAATAAAAAATAAATTTATTAAAATCAGTTTTATTGTTGATTTCCACCAAGCCTTAACTGCAGTCTATGCCTATTGGAAAAAGGAGATTACAACTCAATGAGGGTAATTCCTCCTATTAAGTAGAAGAAAACGAGAGGAAAATCAACAAAAATTAAGAAATTAACATTGCCGATCACACCATGTTAGAATTCTTGGACCTTATCTGAGCTCTTAACTGCAGTTAAGCCTTTCGTGGAAATAGGCTATTAAACTAAAAAAATGTTTTGAACACAACTTGCCTGTTCTTCTACGAAAAGGAAACAGAATCTTGATGCTGGATTTTGAATAAAATCTTTTAGTTATTTCCCCTTTCGGCAGTGAAAGGAAATACATTTTCAACGCATTGAAAAAATTCAATACAATTCTTCTGAATTTGCCCTTGGGATGACCTTGAGGAATTAAGGGACCCCCATATTCGGATTCAGCGACAATAAAAACAAAAAATTTTTATTTTTATTTTTATTGAATAAAGTTTTGGTCCTATTTAACCCTCCAATGCCTCGAACCTGACACTATAGAGGTTAACGGACCTCGGATACGGGTTCAGCGATTCTAAAACCCCACATACGTATATGCTTTTTCAGGTTTATTCAAAGAATTTTCCCTTACTTGACCTTTTAATGACTTCGAACCTGACGTGATGGGGGCTAACTGACCTCGGATTCGCATCAAGCGCGTCGAATAACATAGGGATTTAGAGGTTGGGTTCAATATGCAGAAACTTTTTTTTTGTAAGCCTGTGTTATTAAACAATGCCTGCAGCTTATGCATATATGTACAAGAAATATGTGCGTCTCCTTGAGCTCCTTTCTACATTTTCTTATGATCGACGCCGCGAAAAACCGACATTCGTTTGATTGTCTAATCATCTTTCAGTGCGGCTTTCCTTCACTTTGGCCTCTTTCATCTTTTTCTTGCTTTATGAATATCCTGTCTGGTCTGGTGTTGCACCGCTGATTGGCGTTTCGTTCTATTGTCATCAAGCCTCTAATCAATTTTCAAGCTGTTCCTTTATGGTCTTGTTTCTTTAAGCGGCATCTTTTGTTTTACAACGTTTATTGCCCTCAGTGCGCTGCCAGACAACAGTGTAGGCTCAGCAGAAAGGAATTTAAAATTTACAAACTTTATATTCATACAGGTAGCGTTTTTTGTGAGAATTTTTTTTTATGCGGTTTTTACACCTTGGGTTGGGCGTTTGCTTTTTGCTCAATCTGATGATTTACTCGTACATACATATGTACGTACTTATGGATGCATGGGTATGCATGTACTGTAATACATATGCATGTATTTCTTTTCTAAACTTCAAAACACGCTATGCAACTTTTTTGTGTGGATTTGTGTTAGCGGAATTTATGCGCTCAAGAAAAGCACGATATTCATAGGCATTTATGTCACGGAAAGTAATCAAGAAAAACAAGTCGTTATGCGCTTAATCGTATTCAACAGCCTACAAGGAAAATATGCTTTAGTATTAGTGCGAGTATCAAATCCTTTATCACTAGTCATAGCTTCCTTAAGGCCAGTATGCAGCTCTCAACGATTTAATTTATTTAAATTCTACACATTTTCTCTCATACTTATTTGATTGCCATTCTACAGTGCACTGGATTTTTAAATTAATCTCTTCCTTGAAATTTCAAAGTCCTTTTAAAGAAATCTGACGTGAGTTTCAAACAAATGTATAAAAATCTTCTAACACTTCTTTTAAATTCTTATGCTTATAAAGAACTTTTAAATGATTGTTTTTCTACAATGCTCTTCCACCTCTCCCGCATCCATGCATTTTTTGACAATTTTTTGTTTTGTTTTTTTTTGTTTTGTTTTTTAACATAAGCATACAAGTGCTGCGTATACGAATTTTGTCTACCTGTTGCATGCAGGCTGTCCACCAACTCATAAGCCGAATAAAGAGTACATATGCGTGTATGTATGTATGCACTTTAGAGCGGTCCAAATTTTTGAATGGGGAAACGGGGCACCCTCTTGGTAATTGTAATATCTAATACAGGGTGCTAAATGACCTTGAAATACGCTAATGAATCCCTTTGAAACTGACAAAAAATATTGATGATTTTTATAAAAAGCTCGTGTTGCCATGACAACTGCAAGTGGTAATATTTTTTCAGCTAACTTAAAATTGAAATAGTATTAGGTTGCTTAACCAAATAGTTGGTTAACATATCGATGGCTGAGTGGAAGATCGACCTATCTCGGCAGCTAGTTCGAAAACGCCCTCTCTCAGAAAAAGTTCAAGCAGCTCAGAAGTATGTTTGATACCAAATGTATGTACATTCTAAATTCCTACTTACACTTTTGTTAAAGTAAAGAAGATTCGTCAGTAAAGTTGTAAAGACCGCTGGGTGAAGTAATGTTGCTGGTAAGGCATTATTACGTGCTCCTATTTTCTACGGGGGTATATTATGTACATATGTATGTATGTAGTAATGTGTAGTACAAATGGCATGCATTTGAAAGTAAGTGATTTAAATTGTATGACATTGTTTTTTCTGTTTGCATCACGTGAAAAACCAACTTATAGTCGCATACATAGTACAAACAAGTGTATGTACATACTTATATAGATAAATGTATAAATGCGAATTTGTATGCAAACGTCACCTGTCATATGATTTTTAATGTATGAAGGTGCTACATCATCACAAACTGGTATATAACAGGCATACTACATCAGTGTTGCCATTTATTTTTTTGTCGTCCCGCCATATTTATAGACAGAAATCACTAGAATCCTGCTAAATCATTTAAATTCTGTAAAATTGTATGAAAAACGAATTTCTTTAATAATTTGCCATTTAAATTTTTATTTCATAAAATAAGAGATCATGTATGTAGGAGAAGATTCGAATAGGGCACGACTTTTACCCATCTTTTTAATGGATGAAATCTATTTTGTATGAAATCTAACGTGTCAGTAAATATTTCGCGAATCCTGGCCAGGATGTTTTTAATTAAAAATTCAAAAATTAATTTTTTAATTTTGCACTAATTTTTTTAATAAACATATTATACACCAATCGACGGCATAAAGCCTATAGAATGTATTAATTAGATGAGTGAAAATTACTAGTATTATATACTTACCTGTTCATACCTGCCACCCTATAGGGAGGCCAGGTAAAAAATGGACAACCCAGTTTTAGCATGTGCAAGCAAACCGCGTAACTTACAGCTCAAACTGCATTTGCAATACTTTCACATTTGAATCATTCAAATCTTCAACAATCCAGTGGTTTTACTTAGGCTGTTCAATCCACTCTTCGCGGAATTTTTCTGGTAGGTTTTTGGCATTGCAGAAGTGTTTTGATACAATGTTGAAAACGGGAAAAGAGTTCAACGTCAAAAATTAGGGACGACAAGTAACGTTTCAGTGTTCTAGCGATTTTTTGCATTCCAAAATGTAAATGTAATATTGTGTTTACATGCAGCGATTTTGGAGGCAACTTTTTGTTGAAAGTGGTGTAAACTGCCTTTCAACTAACTGCTTTCAACGAATTAATGAATAAAATCTCTAAAAATTGGCTAAGATCTCCTAAATAAATGCTAAAAATCCCGCTAGTCACCGCACTATAATTTTGCCCGCTAATTAGAACATAAAATCGTTAGATCTAGTGGGAAAATCTCTAAAATGGCAACACTTTACTACATGCATGCATATTAGACTTACATATTTACATATATGCATATGTATGTACGATTATGTTGGTATACTTCAGCCTTTACAAACGCATGTATGTATGTAAGCTCCCTGAACGGCGATAAAATCAAATAAGAGGGGATATGTACCAGTATTTATTGAATACATCTGTCAGTTGGCTGAAAAATATTTAACTCTACTCATGCCCGAATTACATATGAAATTATGGTATAGAAGTGAATTGAGGTGAAATGCGGTGAACAACATAAAAGAATATAACATAACATAACATAACATAAGATAACATAACATAACATCATAACATAACATAACATACGATCATAACATAACATAACATAACATAACATCAAAACATAACACAAAACAATAAAACACAACACAACACAATGCAATACAACACAGCATAACATGGTGTTTTTCAATTTTACCAATTTTTTTTCTCTTTTTTAAAAGCATTTATTTTTTGTCTTTACCTTTGTCTCGGCCGTTTTTTATCTTTTCATTTTTATATTTATCACTTCCTTGAGGGGTGTAAAGGAAACATGATTGCCTATTTATATATAAGATTTATATTTCGTGCTTGCTTGCAATCCTAGTTTTAACTAAAAAGCAGATTGAATAAAATAATCCCTTATCTTTTTTTAGTGTTTACAGTATAAAATTTTGTTGATGTTACATACATCCACAGTTCTGTATTTAAATTAAATAAAGTAGACCATAAAAATACCATCGTGCAGTGGCGTTTCCCGAATGAAAGTCTTTCACTAAGTTGGCGCTATTGCTTTCGTTGTCCGTGGGTGCCAAATCAAGAAATCAAGGTCATTTCATCATTCTCGTCGACCTCGCGAACGAAGCCACAGGAGCTGCGAAGAACTATTGTCCCAAAATCCGTTAAAGCCTTATAACCTCGCCTTTGTTCGAAATCACTCTCGGTCCGCGTCAGTATTGCCAGTAGGTCTAACTATGACTGTTTTCCAAAACGCATCAATACAGAGCATCAGCGCCTGTTATTTCTAAATGACAGTAGATAAAGTTATCAAATTTGCCCAACTGAATTATAAATTGACATTTCTTCATGACTGCACACTTAAGAATTTATGTATATTTTGTGATGTAGAAATAAAAGAGCTGCATGTTTTGTATTGATGCGTTTTGGAAAATAGGCTATATCTTGATTTTGTTCACCGATAGACCAACGTCTTCTGCCTGATTTTCTAAACTCGAAAATGGTGTACTCACAACCCTAGTTTTGCGGCAGACGATGTCAATGTCATCTATTTACGTTCCATATATGGTACCACTGTGATTTAGATTGGCAGCTCATGTTACGCTTTCCAAAATGCAGCTTCTAATCCTATCTTCAGTCGATGGAGTAGAAAGTACATACATATGTAGTGGCTAGAAAATAGACCTGTGACCGTTCCAGCTCAACCACGCTTACGTTTTCTTCACGCATAAAGATCAGCAAGTAATCCGATGATGCCCAATGCTTCACTTGGGCTTTTCGGATTCACTCTCAGCGCCGGGGATGATCATCCTTAGATGAACAATGCCATTCCATATCAGATCGCCTTCGCGAAGCAGGATATACATTTTTACATTTTCGTTACCTTTGAAAGGAACGCGTCCTCTTTGAGACTGGAACTACTAACCTTTTGTAGAGCGTTAGCCCAGGAACATCCTGGTGTTGGACACAGTTTGTTAGGAAGTCAGACAACTGTTTGCTGACACAACCAGTAACCTAATAGTAATAATTGGCGCTTGCACATTTGCTAAGTGCGTCCACAAATGGAGGTACCCCCTAGGAGTAAACATTTATCCATAACGATTTTCACTTCCGGGCAATTCTAATCTACAATTGCTACGTGACCGCGGAGCCTTGCTACTCGTAGCATTTGCATAGTTGTCTCGCGCTGTCCCTCAAACTTCCGCAAACTGTAGGCAAGTTTCTACCGTGAGTGGCTTTATAAGCCGTCTTTATCTTCCACCACTTGGCATCGACTTGGCGTGCCCTTAAAGCGCTTTTGGTCCTTCGGCCGAAGCTGGGCCATGGGATTATCCGAGCCCATACTGAGTAAATTAAGCGAGAGGGTGTTTGGACAGTTAAGGGCTTCCTTGTTGCATCTTATATCAACTGCCAGGTACAAAAGTATTGCCGCCCTATATGGGTCAGATGAAATCAAGGGAGTCAACTCTCTGGGGAACAGACGCTTCTGGTCTTCGCCCGTGAGTCTTCCCACGCGGATATTGTGGGCAGCAGGGTGTCGGCCGCTGTGGTGTGGTGGTAAGCAGAGCGGGTCGACAGAGCATCGTTAGCTACAAAAGGGGCCACCAAGCCTTCTGGCGGGTAGTCGGAGAGGTGCTCCTTTGGCAAAGATAAGTTGTATATTCACCTCACTTCTCCTTTAGAAACGCAAATTTCTAGGCTAAATCGACTGCGATTATAAATATCTTCCCACCGCAAAACTTTTCACATACGCCTCTGCGTAGCTATAACCACTGTCAATATGTATGTATTATCCGGGTATAAGTATGTATATGTGTACGTAAATTCAAGTACGCTCAGCCGTAACAATCGGTACCACTCGCCATTCAAATTTCTCCACATTTCCCTAGCTACTCCGCGCCCGCGCCCGCGCTCACGCTCTCGATCACACAGTCACATGTGCACCACCTCGGCTGTCAATCGACAGCATCATTAGTGGCTGTAACAAATGTTTCCGTATGCGAAAAAGTGGCTGAGTTGTTTTATGTACGAGTATGAGTAGCATTGCACCTCGCGCATTTCTTCCAAATTGCTGGTCGGACGTATGTAAGCAAAGCACATTTCCATATGCATATTTCATCAGCAGACGGTGGAAGACAAAATGTCGACGGCAATTTGCGACGGCGAAAAGCAATTGTGAGGAAAGCGTGTTTTCGCAACATCGATTATCTTGTTCTTCTTCTGCTTATTCTTCCACATGTACGCTAAACGTGAATGTACGATTAAGTGTAGATGTGAGCGTCAATTTTTTGCTACGTTTGTTTGCCATTCACCGCTGAAATGCCCCAAAGCATGTCTAAGACAATGCGCATAGCGGCTAACCAATTTCAATCACATTGAAAATTCACAAAACACTTGCTCAAGCGCACACCCACACCTCACATACATAAATATGTATATGTATATCGTCGTTTAAAGTACAAAACCGCGTAACTGATATTTGCTGCTAAAAATTGGATTTGCTCACAGGAGCTCTTGGCTCAATCCCTATCCATTCCTTCTGAAATATACTAGCCAGAAATGCGAATCTAGGAAATAATTTGTGCAACCTCACATACGCGGTTTTGTACTTTAAACGTCGATATGTCTGGATGTACGTCGTCTAAACTAGCATTAGCATTGCTTCCATTAAACGAAATTTCACGCTAGTTGCAATAATGACTTTGTGCCACATTTGACACGTCTCGATTTGTGGTCCTTCCTCTCTCTCTCTCCTTTTTCTATGCTATTCTTGCTTCATTTCAGTTTTTAGTGTAGTTGCCACACTCACTAGTGCTCGATGTTGACACCTCGATTGCATGAATTTGCTCGGCGGGATTTAAAGCTCCAACGTTTGCCGGGCTTCCTTCCCAGCAGTTACCTGTGCAATTTGTTTTTTCCTTTGTATGTTCTCTCTCTACTCACACTCACACACGCAATTAAAATGCGCATTCTAATCTGCTCAATTCGATGTTGCAGTTTTGTTTTTTGCCATTGTCGTTGGCGAGCACTGACGTATGTATGCCAAGTTGATTCCACCAATCAACCAAAGCTGCTAAACGACTTTGACTGTAGACTTTGTCATCAGTGGCTGGCTCTGCTAATTGCAAGTTGCTAATCACTTAATAAAAATAAATTGCATTTCTGATTTTGCGTCGGCTCCGGCTAGCGTTGCTGGAAAAATATTTAAATTAGCGGTGCCCAGCTGGCATTTCAGAAATTTCATTTTTAAAATTCAGACGATTAGTATCTTTTCGATTGAAGCTACTTTCCTGAAAGTTTCTGATTTATACTAGTTAATCCTGCAGCATTTTTTGAAAAGTTTTCCTCTTTACTATAATCTTATTTATTTGAAAAGAATTCCATAGAAATACTTTTATTCCTCTCTCTGTAGGCATACGCGCCAGCATTAAAAAAAAAAAAAAATATTTACTAAGTC
Source organism: Rhagoletis zephyria (assembly GCF_001687245.7). Lineage (NCBI taxonomy): Eukaryota > Metazoa > Arthropoda > Insecta > Diptera > Tephritidae > Rhagoletis > Rhagoletis zephyria. Next base: position 4,183 of record NW_016163768.1, on the reverse strand, counting down.
CACCAGCTGTAGTCCGGCATTTTTTACTTTGCAATTATGATACCCGACTGCGACACGAATGCGCAGAGAATTGTGTAATAAAGAGAATTAAAAGTAATTAATGGTCGCAAATTTCTGCACTGTACTTATACTAATTGGATTCTTTTCACAACATCCACCAGTATTTTTACATCCCCTTTCCAATTTCGTCTCTTTTTTTTGGTGAAAATATTAAAATTTTCTTGGAAGCTTCATTTTGCTTATTTGGGATAATTTTAAACCGATTAATGTATTCCTAAAATTAATTATGGGAAATTTTACTAAGCCGCTAAACGTTTCACAAATCACCTACACACAACTTTGTATGCACATTAGCGTGCCTCACAAAAAAAAATGTTGCAATTTTTCCACCGGAGTTATAAAACCTAATCTATTTTAAGACCGCTGCCCAAATATTTCTGAAAATTATAAAGATTTACGTGAACTGTGCCGATTTGAAAATACCTCAACAAATTTAATTAACTTGATGCCGTTGACACAAATTTTCAAATTTTTTTCTACAGACCTTTAAGGCTTGAACGGTTATTTAATCTGATGCGATTTTTTGAAAAAAAAAATTTTTTTTTAAACTTATTTTTATTATAAAAAACTTGGTTTTTGGAGTTATGTGTTTCCAAATCGGTCCAGCTCGCGCAAATTGTAATATTTTTCTGAAATATTTTGGTGGAAGTCTTATAATTCCGATGAAAAAATAGGACCGTTTTTTTTATGGATAGTGATGCACCCTAATGTACATATGAACATAGGCATAGCAAATATGACCGAAACAGTTATACAAGTTAAACTTTTGATTATTTATGTTTGGATGTACATTAGACCGTACCCCCTTTCAACCAAACAAAATTATTTTTGCAATGCAATTTTGGAAATTTTTTCATCTGTCGGCTTTTTTTTAAATAAAAAATACTTCCTTAGCAAAAGTTGAATGATTTTTGGTGAGCCTTAATTTACTGACATTAGGATGGTGGGTTAGGGGTTTTGGTGGTCGAATTGGTTATTACGAAGGTTGTGTTTTTACTGTTTTTTTGAGTCTCATCGTCTTCAGGGCAGAGTCGTCATTCTGATTCTGCGATCACAGCTATTCGATGCATGTGAAATCGGTTGTGAATATATAGGTACCCAGATAGTAGCCTTTTATGCCATTTTAAAAGTGGTTACGATTCTACAAATACAGTTAAAAATCCTTCTCATGCCAACTCGTCAATGACCTCATTGCCTCCTGCTACCCAGCACAGTGTTAGCGTATTTTTAGCTGCCAAATTTGAAGCGTGTCGAAGCAGTCTCTAACAAGCTTGGATATTATCATCTTGTTGGAAGGGACCCGGATGGCTGCTTGTTTCCTACCTGGTCCTCCAACCTTGAACCGGCTGCGCACCAATGTACGTATTTGGAATCAAGGTCAGGGAGCACGTTTGCGCAATATTTTTTAATCTGGTATTTTCACTAGGACCGTTCTGTTAAAGCAGATATCTTTGGTTATGGAATCAGAGATTTTTCATAATTATTGAAACTCTGCGTTCTTACCCGGAACCTCTTCATGAAGCTTATTTGTATAGCAGCAGTTGCTGGAGAGTAGAATTTTCAGCTCCCTCGTAGCTGCTGTTGCTTGCATAAAAATATTAAGATTAGTCCATCCTAGAAGCGAAACTTTAGCCACAATTGAGCAAGTTGAGCTCGTTGATTTAGTGGCGGAGAAACTTGTCAACTTTCCGGTTTATTGAAGTGTATGCTGCTAGTTTAGTTTTCCAAAAGTTATAATAACTCGAATAAATAATATTAAAAAACAAAACGCAATTTGTCTATCATCTTAATATACAATCTACTAACCATTTAATGCAAATATACCTTTGACAAAAAATGCTTAATTTATATATGTAGGTATGTGTTTTAATATTCTACTTCTTTTTATTTTCAGGTAAGTGTCTTATAACTCACGATATACTCTCAAAACGAATGTAAGTCCAAATTTGAAACTTTTTCTGAAATCTCGCCTACAGATGTGCATTAGGAATATGATTTTTTTTTTAATAAAATATACATACCTACCTATAGGAGAGGGTCAGGAGTAATGGAAAACCAACAAAAACCACGTTTTTGTCAAAATTTGGTACAAAGAGTTCCGACGAAGAAAAACAAATTTATTAAAGAAAAAGCAAGCTTAAAAAAAGTGTATTGCTTCTTGGGAGCTGCATACTGATTTACGAATTTTTTATATAAAAAAGTTCTTTTTTTATTTCTCAAGTGATTTTTATACACATAAATATATATATATATATATGAAAATCATATATGAAAATCTTGCTTTTCTTGAGAGCTATAGGAGAGGATAAAAAGCTTAAAAAATCATTTTAAAAATATTTTTTAATATTACATATTAACTGTTTTGACTTTTATTTTTTAAAGGAGGTACAATTTTTCTGATTTATTTTGAGTAGTTTTTCCTTTTAATGCTCCGGCTTTTCTAAGTTCAATGGTATCTACATTTAAATTTCCACATTGATTTTTTTTTATGCAAGCCAAAAAATAAAAATGAAAATTAAAGAGCAAAAAATATCGCTTTCAAAATTTTCCGGCGCTCTTTTCTAATATTAGATCAAACTTTTAATCCCGTCAGGCTTGGCCGATTTTTCCAACAAAATAAAGCTTAGTGGTCACATGTTATTAATTATATTTGATTTAATTTTTTTGCAAAGTTGTTTTTAGCGTTAAATTGTAGCCAATTTTCTGCATATTTCAATATAAATTTCTTGTTTATCCTATTTTAATGTACAGTTTTTAGTTGCATTTTGACATTCACCGGATGCGCAACATTTCACAAAAGTGATTTTTACTACTGATAACAATTATATGCATACATATGTATGCCATTAGGGTGGTAAAAAAAAAAATACATAGAATAAGCAACTTTTTGGAATAATAAAATTTGTTTTTTAATAAATATTTTTTTATCGAATAAAAATGTTTACCTTTCAGAAATCCTGCAGCAATGGAATTATGATGCAAATGTGGCAACTAAAATACATAATAACTAATTATGTTATTAAACGTATAGATACAACAGAGGAGATTATCGGTTGTGAAAAAATAGTTTGTAAAATTTTTATGTTAAATATGCATCATATATTGTTTGTTGAAGATTTTTGAAAGTAAACATTTTTATTCGATCCAAAAATATATATTTTTAACTATTTTCTAGCAATTATAAGAAAAAATTATTTTCCTATATCTCCTCATTTTCGATATTCTTCCATTCTGCGTATGGCTGAAAAAAATATTTTTGGCCCACCCTAATGCACATACATATGTATGTACATCCATACAATTCGCAAGCGCTATTGAACGGTACAAAAACGCTAAACAAAAACAATTATAAAATAAAAATAAAATGACAAAATTAAGTTATTTAAAAAAAATGGCAGCTGTACAGTTGCAATTTTCCGTGCATGTAAGTAATTCCGCTTTAAATTGTTTTGTAAATTACACAAAAATATTGCAACTTAATACCTGATAATTGACCTCGAGGAAAAATATATTCCCTTTAATTGCATACTGTTTACAATAAATGTGCAAAGAGTTGGCAAACAAAATTTTACATAAAAAATTAATTTTTATTTTTATATATAAATATGCGCTATTGTTCGTGCCTAAAAGCTTATAATATTTTACTATTTATTCTATCTAAATTATCAAAATATTTTTATGCATTCCGTGCTTGGTATGGAAAATAGTCATGTGCTAAGCGGACGCTGTGTATTGTTTAAATTTTTTATTTTTATTTTAACATGCCATTAAATGATTATAAGCTACGAGATTTTGTGAAACACGCACGGCAAACAAAGCTCGGCACAATGAACGTGATCAAACTAAGAAATATGTGCCACAGCCAGAGTTGCCACTGATGAAAAACAATACTTACCATCCACTTGAAAAAAATATGGAAAAAAGTAATATGGAAAATATATACCAATAACTTTTTTAGTTATTTTAAAAAAACTTTAGCTTTCTTCGATGTTTGTATTATTTCAACAAAAATTAAAATTTTTTATTAAAGAAATTTTTATTTAACTTGTTTTTTTTTCAACCAAAAGCGAAAGGGACTTCATCATTTAAAAAAACTTCAGCTGGAGTTATTGTTGACAAATAC
>NW_016163767.1:21534-34856 GCF_001687245.7 Rhagoletis zephyria | reverse complement strand
TAAAAGATTTTGAGCTGTGACTTGGTTACGACCGGCAAATTTTCGAAGGTAAACTGACGTGCTGTTCTTAATTTGCAATAATTCTACNCAAGCTTTGAACAAAGTTATCATTTAAAAGATTTTGAGCTGTGACTTGGTTACGACCGGCAAATTTTCGAAGGCAAACTGACGTGCTGTTCTTAATTTGCAATAATTCTAGCTTTTTGTAGTCGTAAAATAATTTAGGTAAGGTGCAAGCCCTTCTATCATACCGGCGGATTGCAGATCGTACAATTTTGTTGTAGGTCTCTGTATAAGTGCGCTTTGGCCCAGCATAAATTGTAGCGAATGACAATTCTTCTGAGTCATTACCTTGTATTATATCAAGAGGCCTTAGGCCCTCGCCGGGAGCTATCACCAGACGGTTAATGTCAAAGTTCTCTACAGGAACATTATCAAGAAAAGTTTCTTGGCCACCAACATTAGGCTCTTCAACAACAGGTTCAACGGGTGGGTGAACATTGGAGGATATATTATGGGAAATAACTTGTTCCCTATAAATATTTTCAATCAACGGAGCATCTTCGACAGACGCAATAAAAGGGACTTCCTCTTGGTTAGTAAAGTTCGAAATCCAATTTTCGTTGACTTCAATATTGTGCTTACGGTACAAAGGGGTGTTAACTAAAAACCGCAAAGCTTCCATAATTTTTGCAGGTCGTATGGTATCCGTCATATAATCGTGACTGTATTCCATACGCCCACTCAAATGAATTTGAATGACATGTGTTTGATCAAACGATCGAGGAAGACATGTCACAATGTCATTCACGGAAATAGGGACATTTACAACAGCACCTTTTAGTGAACCTTGCCCTTGATACCCTAATGGGCGAATCGTCATGAATGGTAATCTGGGCATAATAAGACGCTCTTCTATAGGTGTTAGATTCTTCAGGCAATCAGGTATTTCTGGAAAATCTAGTCCATTAGCGAGACATAACTTTGGGAGCTTTTTATTCAATATTGCATTTCTGCAAGTCACACAAAAATTAAAATTTCCATTTTCGGAGGGGAATTTATCCGAAAGATAGAAGGCTGATGCAACATTCGGGTGGCTTTGGGAAACTAAATTGAAGTTTAATTGGCGTACTTGGTGTGGAAACCATAAACCCCCACAGGAAATACAAACTATTGTTGGCCCCTTTTTAATGCTTTGTAAATAAGTGCGTCTGAAGTTACTAAAGCCTGCACCATTTTCAGAATCTTCATTATCAGCATTACTATCACGTATTGATCGAATTCGCTCTGACTGCCTCTCATTTTCAACTTGTCTATTTTCTATGTCAACTCTATGAATACGTACTCGACATTGAATTCGCCGTCTCAAATCAGACGTTTCATCCCGATTTTCTCTTCTTGTGAGTCGGCGACGTTCAGTTTCCCGAATACGCTCATTTTCCCTACGTCCAGCATCTAATCGAGCTTGGTATCTTTGGGTACGATCACGTAATCGTTCCAAATGTCTGTATTCACTTCTGCTGCGCAGGACTCTGCGAGCTTCAGTATTGCTGGATTGCTCCACAGACCGAGTTACTGAATTTTCGCGTCGAGACCTATGCTGTAGGGTATTCCTGCTTTGCTCTACAGTACGAATTACGGAATTTTCACGGCGATTTCTATGTTGTATCGTATTTATAATTTGCTCAAAAGACCGAATCTGAGGATTCTCTCTACGAGACCTATGCTCTTGGGTATTCCTCACCTGCTCAACAGAGCGAATTGCAGAGTTTTGGCGGCGATATCTATGTCCCTCGGTATTCCTCTCTTGCTCAGCAGATCGAATTTGAGAGCTTTCGCGGCGAGATCTATGCTGTCGGGTATTCCTCACCTGCTCAACAGAGCGAATCTGAGAATTTTCTCGACGAGATCTATGTGCCTGGGTATTCCTCACCTGCTCAGCAGAGCGAATTTCGGAGTTCTCTCGGCAACATCTATGTGCTTGGGTGTTTCTCTCCTGCTCAGCAGAGCGAATTTGAGAATTTTCTCGACGAGATCTATGTGCCTGGGTATTCCTTACTTGCTCAGTAGAACGAAACTCAAGATTTCCTCTACGACATCTGCGTTGCATCGTATTCAAACGTTGCTCAGCAGATCGGTTTATCGGATCTAATCGGCGTCTAGAGCGATTTTCTGTATCTTGGGACTGCTCATTGAACCTATTTTCAGAATCTTCGCGAATAATATGCATTCTCCTTCTAATCTCAGTGCGTCGCAATATAAGAGATTTCCTACTTAACCTTGGCATGATTGTCTTGTATACACTTATTCTAAAACTAATATAAATTATGTATAATAATTAAAATTATAAAATATTTACGAAAATTCTCTGCCGGTGATATGTTCAGCTCGTCTGGTTGTCCGTCCGCTCCAAGTAGTTCTTCTTCTTTCCCTCTCTGGATATCCTGGATTGTAGTATATATTGAAGTTGTTGAATTTGATGCTGCTATGTTCTTCGCAATGAAACACTTTTTGGATTTTGTTTTGAAGTTTTCATAATATCATTTAATTTTTCACTCAATATTAAACAGATTTTGCAGTTTTGAAAAAAACGCGTTCAGTTTTGCGCATTATTTCTACACGAACTTGATGGCGTAGGTGTCAAAATATGACTAGAGATCGTCTCTCAACTTCATCTAGTCCTCAATGACCTTAAAGCGAATCTATATGCGTTAGCAAGTACTTATGCACAAAGTACAATGGTATGATTTGACTACCTACACCTCGTTAACATAAAAGTTTCCCACTAAAATCTCCGGTTGCTGGTTGCATGGTCATTTGGCATATATACGCCTCTATTCGGCGATTATTGCTAAGCAGGTAAAACATTTAAACTATGCACTAAAAAATGCAGAAAATGAGTGTTAAAGTATTGGTTAATAGGTAGTTGAAATGTGTATGTATGTACATATGTATATCCCTATACAAAGGAGTGTCGATTTGACAAACACATATATTCCCCGTTTGTCAAAAAAATACTATTTCTGAGCTCATGTTGAGCACCATGTGGGGAAGGTAGGATTTACGATGAGGTTTACAAACCATTACAGGAAAGTATTGCTTCAGCTTTCAATGCAAATTAAATATGTATATATGTATGTATATGATCTATGAACAATTTTGGCGCACAACATAAAAAATTCAGTTTTTATTTTGAATTAGTACATTTGTTTGATGTGTGAAATATTTATAAGTTTTCGGCAAAGTGAGAAGTTATACGAAATAATATATGTATATTTATTGAAATAAAAAATCTAGATCTACTGGCAGTTCAGTTATTCAGACGGATAGAATCATGTAACTGGTATTTGGGAAGTAGGCGTCATTTTAGTCCTATTCCAAAATAATAACTATCTTACCCCATAGCATAGCAACCTACTTATGTATATGTATTTCTTACCGTTTTATATTAAGCTAAAAGGTTTTTGAAAATAGTAATTTTGAGTGAGTTGGCTTCAGTAATTACTAAAATATCGCAGTTTTTGTATATTCGTGATTGTTGTTAGATTTTTCTCAACATCAATATCATTCATTCTTAGCCTACTACCAACTATACCCTATTTCAAACACAATATGTTCAGTTATACTTAGTAGGATAAAGTTATATAGTTATAAGTGGGCGCTACCACGCCCATTTTCTAAAATTCCATAATAATCTTATTTTAAGAGATTATTGTGAGTATTATTTGAGGGCGATTAATTGCGTAAATTAGGGCCCTTAAATTTTGAGTTATCGAAATTTCAAGCATTTCTGTAATTTACCGTTATATGAAAATTAGGCTTAATTTTAGTCCGATTTCATTAATTTTCAATGTTTTCCTTTCATGTGGCACGCACAATAACCATACCGAGTTTGGTACAAATTGGTAGAACGGTTACCGAGATAAATATATGTGATCATAAGTGGGCGGTGCCACGCCCATTTTCCAAAATTTTATCATAGACGTATTTCTTGGTAAAGAATTGCTGCAAGCATTAATTTTGAATAAATTAGCTTTAATATTTACTGATTTATCGAAGATGTCGTATTTCTCTAAATTACCGCTATATGGGATGTGGGCGTGGTTATAGTCCGATTTTAAAAATTTTCGGCCATTTGGTATGCTGTACCAAGGCCAACAACTGTGTCAAGTTTGGAAGATATTGGTGTAGCGGTTACCAAGATATACACATGTCACCATAAGTGGGCGTGGCTACGCCCATTTTCCAAAAATTTATAATATTATTATTTTTCGTCTTAAAATTATTGTAAATATCAATTTTGAGTGAATTATCTTCAGTAGTTACTAAAGTATCGCAGTTTTCATATTTCTGAAAATTACCGTTATATGGGAGGTATGTCCGATTTTGCCCATTTTCAATACCGTCCGTCCTACGCCCGAAAGAAGTGCACGTACCAAGTTTCGTTAAGATATCTCAATTTTTACCCGAGTTATCGTGTGCACAGACGGACGGACGGACGGACAGACAGTCACCGCGTAATCGATTTCTCTTTTCATTCTGATCATTTATGTATACATTTGTCTATATCTATCTTGATTCGTTTTGCCTGTTACAAACAACCGTCATGTGAACAAAGTTATAATACCCTTGTGCACAAGTGCGCTCGGGTATAAAAATTGTTTTTAATTTTCTAGCAACTTTGAGCGTAGTTTTGCAGTTCGCTGGTATATCGTTCTTGCGGGCTGCAGGGGAGTCGTTTTTGCGGCCCGCCGGCGAAGTGTGCTTTTCATCCGACGGCGAGTTCGCCGGCGAGTCGTTTGCGACCGTCGCCGGCGAACAAATTGTTCACCAAAACGGGTCGGAAACTACGTCGTTTGGCAAATTGGGTTTGCACGCACAGTCGCCCACGACACATATGTGCTAATTTGGGCATCCCTACTCTAGATTACAATGTCCATACGCGGATGCTTGAAAACTGTTATTCTTTTTAAGATAATACCACGATTTTAACAACAATGAAAACGCTAATTTACGAAAAGTTTAGAGCGAAGTGCTAGCAACAGTCACTTCGATCTCCTGTAGCACTAAATGCCTTAAGATGGGGATACCCAAATCAGCACACATGTGTCGCGGGCGACTGGGCGTGCAAAGCTTTGCACAGCGGTACTGGTCAAGCGAGGAAGCAAAAAGTTATCGGAACACAGTGCTGTATGAGCGGGCAAAAATCAAAAAAATTGTTGTCACGTATGTCAACGTGTTTGGTATCGTTGGAAAGGAAATTTATCCTAGATTAAGGATCTGGACTTAGTTTTTGGTAATCTTATTTGCCATGAATTAAGCCATAAAATGAAGCCTTGAAGTCTTTAATATTATTAGGAAAACGCCTTGTATAAATAATAAAATAACTACTCAGTATTGGAACTACTTCTGAATATCAAATTTTGCAGTTTCAATCTCAGTTTCCATGAAAAATGTAAGAGCTAGGTAAAAAAAAAATTGATTTTTGAAATCTCCGTACTCTAATCCACCAAGAAACGAATTTTTACTCAAATCCGTCCATTATTCTATTTTTGCCCACTTTTTATATGGAGACACAGCACTGTGCGGAAGGGGAAAATGAAGTCAACAGAATAGTGAGATTGTATGTATGACAGTGATGGAAAATGAGTGTGCATTGTGCCATTTTCGGCCCTTTCGGAAGCAGCCGGCACCTTCAGCACAATCGATTGATTTTCGGCACAATTTTTGCGTAACTCAATGCAACTAATAAATATTTTTTTCGGATCCGCAATTAAAAATATATTTTTTTACAGTTAATTGTATGTGCTTAAACTGATAAATGATATAAACATAGAAACGGAAGCAGAAGAATCTCGCTTCCACATTCTGCATATGCGCTTAACATTTTTGTTTAAACAAATTTGTCGAAATTTCATCTCTAAAGCAAATATTAAATATCATTTAATATATACTTTAGATTTAAATAATCATTTTTAGTGGTGGACGAATCCTAGATGTTTAGATGATCGAGATAGTACATTCAATTCGCGTAGATTTTTGAGAACTTTTTTCGTTGAAGGTGTTGCACTTTTCTTCCATGCTGAAATTTGTGTACACCATTTATCATTGCCTAAAAAAACTATAAAATAAAGCTTAATTTAAAATATTGGAATAAAAAACAACAACGCTACACGCGCATTCATTCATATAACATAAAATGCGAACGTTCGTTATATGGAAAAAAGTGCGCAACACCGCAAACAGAAAAATTCAAAAAATCAATGGTATTTTCTAGACACTTTAAACTTGCACCTTATTATACTAGAATGAATGGGCTACAAAAATTTTAACCCAAAACATGTCTACAGGTTCTGAACAAAAACAGGAAAATTTGATAAAACTTTGTTTTTTTTTTATTCTTTCAAGTTTCGATTTATTTGCAAGGTTTTTGTTTGATAATGAGCTACAATTTTATGAAAAAAATAATTAAAATTATTTAAAAAAAATACCGGGTGACCGTGTAATTTTGTCAAAGATGAAGACAATGATGATGAAACATTAATACACTATATAGGTCAGTTCATATTAATGAACATAAAATGAGATCACTATCGATAAAATGGAAATCCTCAAGGGAAATTTATAATTTCAACGCATGGAATTTACATACATTTTTTTACTTTCAACCCCGAAATGCTCAATTACTTCTATTTCTGCAGGATCGCATTTCCAAAGATTTTTTCAAAATAAATAGCGATGAGGGATATTTCACCCGCCGGTGATAAGAAATCGCGATAACCCTAACGCACATCACTAATATTACTGTTCCCAATCACGTTTACATTCAAAATTACCATTCATAATTTCGTTTTGTAGCAAATATGAAATATAGGTATATCCAGATACTTAAATGTAAACGAATTAAGAATCAAAGTGCTAGAAGAGATTTGAGGGTTTGGTACAAAAAGTATTTTTGATGTTGAAATTGTACTTAAAATCGGCAAATTGTTCTTTTGTCCTTTTTAAAATTAATTGTACTGAAAAAAGTACAATTGTACTTAAAATATCAACACTGTTTCACTGGCGTGACAAAGTACTTGCTGCAGCGAAGCCAGATTTGAGCGTACCCAATTTTTTACCGATAATAACTCATGCGAGGGATTTGGGTATTGGGCATTTTACAAGCCTATTAGCAAGTTATACATATCTGTGTTCGTATAGAATAGTAGCTTATGTCGGAAGACTGGCTTTAGTATAATGAACCATTCGCAGCATACGATTGCGAAAGATTCACTGGCGCCGAGTCGTTGAAGAACTCTTGGAAAATAAACGTAAAAGAGGCAGTGATGCTAGCAATCCAATATTCTTATGAAGTCTCATAAAAAATTCCTTGTGGTTTAAAGAATATAGGGAATGGTACATTTTACTAAAGCCAGCCTCCCGACATAAGCTACTATTTCTTACGAACACAAATATATTCGTCTACAAACAATGTTGATTATTTTAATTAAGTCATAAGATAAGTTTATGAATCTTATCAGTGTTCTATGTAAGAACTAAAAATCAATCCCCTCGCCAATTAGAACTTTTGCTTTAAAAGAAAAATATACATAGCGCATTTACTCAATACTTGGTCTGGCATCACTGTTTGAGCATTGATGTGCTCAGCTCACTGTTGTCAAGCTCATTAATTTTGCACTAAATTTAGTGCTTTTGGGAAACCAAAAAGCCAAAATAATGGGAATTCAATGCTTGGTGCGGCATTTAGTGATGCTTTTTTAATTTAAGCGCACCGATTGCATAGGTACATATGTATGTATGTATACACTATACAATAATGTTCTACATTAAGATGGAATTCATTTACTGAATAAAATGTGAGGAATAGGTAAATTAAATATGTTTTGCGTTGTTATAAATGTATTGAAATTAATTTATTAATAAAAACGTGAAGAAATGGATATGTATATACACTTTTTACTGAATCAAGAAAATTATTAAACATGATAATAAAAACTTGGCGCTTTTGTTTTGGAAAAATTGGGTTTTTCTGGTGGCCTGATGCCACACTGGCTCAGTTGTCGCAAAAGTACACATACATACACGCATTATTACTTGAAAATACGTGTGTAGTGGTTAATATGTATACGATGCCATATCCGTACAGCTAACTTCACCTCGTCTAGCACGCTCGCGACGTCGACTGTGTGCACCTCTGCTGTGCATCCCTACCTTAAGAGAATCGACTTGTTGTCTCATAACGATACGTAGTAGAGATATAAGATGGTTATGCATACGAATGCACCAATTTTTTTTTGGACTTTTGGCCAGGGTTTTCCAAAAATTGGCCACTGTGCACTGTGTAATTTTTGTTGCAAAACTCCAAATAGTTTTTGTTTAATCAACTATTGAAAATTTTTACAGTGTTTTGGAAATTTTTATTTTTCTTTGAAAGTAAGTGTTCGAATGGAAAACTTTTTTGGGTGCAGATTTAAAAACATTAAATTATACAATGAAATTATTTGCGTTACAAAAATATATTTTTTCTTTGCTTTTAAATCACTTTTTTTTTTGCTTTTAATCGCACGTTTCAATCTTTCCACTATATCGAAATGCACGCATTTTTTCATAGATAAATGCAGAAATGTTTATTACAAAAGTTGTTAAAAATTTTCATCCACGAGGCGCAGAAATTGCTTAATAGTTCAATTTTTCATAAAAAAATTATGGAAAAGCAAAAAAAAATAAATTTTTGTAACGCAAATAATTTCATTGTGTAGTTTAATGTGTCTTAAATCTGCACCCAAAAAATTTATTCATTCGGACACTTACTTTCAAAGAAAAATAAAAATTTCCAAAACACTGCAAAAATTTTCAATCGTTGATTAGACAAAAACTATTTGAAATTTTGCAACAAAAATTACACAGTGTACTGTTCTACTACAAACCTCGGCGCTGCCTGAATATGTTGGTAAATTCGGTGCCCACTTGAGGAAGCCTTACCCACATATAAACCTTGTGACATGGCGGCTTCGTCTCTTTGTTATAGATAAAAAGGAAAACGCAAATAAAAATATACCGCAAGACCTACGCGCGTTTAATTCGCGACGATTGAAAACTCTTATAGATTTAACATTAATAAAGTAGAAATTATAAGTAATCTGCTACCGTAACATGCACGTCACTTGCACGAAAGTTGCATGAGTAAATACGTGTAAGTTTACATACATTCTTTCAGTTCGGGTGAAAATTGGTTATATGACTGTTCACATATCACTTTAAACCAAAAAAAAAACGTTCTGCTGAATGTATGCGGGCGGAAAGACGTTCAGTTGACGTATTAAAGTTACGCGTGCCCTGAGAGCGCCGCTCATATACATACCTGCTTTCTGCGTTACACCTTCACTGCCTCAGCTGAACGTTTTTCCACCCACATACAGCCAGCTGAACGTTTGTTTTGATTTAAGTATCATATCCACACACCTGACCAATTTTCATGCGAACTAAAAGCATACGTTTTTTTTATTTTTTTTTTGTGTTCACCTGAGCAGGTGAAGTATAACCCACCCACATACAGCCAGCTGAACATCATTTTCTTACTCTTTACTATACACTCTATTATTCATATCATTTCTAGCAAAACTGAAATAATTAAACTTTGTATTTTTTTTTTGTTTGCGTGGGAGGCTGCTGTAGCCCAACCCACCCGTGGTGCCGCAGCGGAACGTTACTAGGCTTTATAGGAGCATTATAGGATGCATTCAAATGAATATGAGCAAAACTAAAATTGGTCGCAAAAATCTGTCGGTTGGACAGTCTAAAAGAAAGTGTGGCTATGATTCCACCTCTTCTTCCTCTTGACAGCTCATACACCATACCAATCGCACAATGGCCTGTCAGAACCCTCATCACTAGCCTTTGAGAGGTAACGTGTTTTTCGGCACGTAAGATAAAGATGCGTCACTCGTGACTTGCGCTGCAAAAAGTATTTTAAAATGCACTATAAAAACGTTTGCTGCAGCAGAGAATCGTCTTTTTCCCCTTTTTTTATGTCAGAAATAAGCATCGGTTTCTTTTGTCCATTTTATTAGGTATGCAATTTCGTTATCGCTAGCACGAAGTATGCGCGTCAGTCTAGCGCTCGTCGAGCTAACACTAGGGCCAACCATTCAAGAGTGTACCGCAGGAGGACAGAGGCGTCCCTAGGCGCTCCTTATCTGGGGATAATGGTTTAAGGGTGCCTTTCCAATGCCAGGTCATCAGATACGCAGTTTCCCGCGATGTCACTGTGACCCGGCACCTAAACTAGTCTTCTTCGAGTAGCCCCAAAGCAGAGATGGAGCTTTTGGGAGCCCTACAGAACTCAAGAGTAGCACCACCTGGTTTCCCTGAGCCTAATAGCAGTTCGTGATGCGACAATTCTGTCTGCAATAATCACAGGCGCCGTGTTCAACATGACGTTAAGTGCCAGTGTAGGTGTGGTTCCTAATGCTCCACTAATTCGGATTAGGGCGATCCGAAGTAAACGCTCAAGTTGCTTACAGGTGTAGGATTCTCTACTGGGTTCCACCAGACAAGAGCTCCTTCAAACAAGATAGCCTTGAATCTGGTTTCATAAAACTAATTAATTACTTTGGGTGAGAGACCTTACCTTGTACCGGTAGCTGCCCTACAGCAATACAATGTGTGCGAGCATGCACGCCGATCACCCGGCAGCCCACTGTTTCCAGTTCTCCTAGAAGGTCGTTTACAACCGCAATCCAGAGCAGGGGAGAGAGAACACCACCTTGCGGTGTGCCCCTATTGACTCTGCGCTGAGCTCAGGCGCTCCACACTCCACCGCGACTGTTCTGTCACGAAGTAAGCTGCATATAAGCCTTATTAGGTTGGTCTCAACCCCCACATTATGAATGGACTTGCCTCTGCAGTGAAATTGTAGAAGGCCTCCTCGATATCGAGGAAGGCCCCTACTGCATAATCTTTATGCCTTAAAGCTTCCTCTTACTACTTTACCGATGTGTACAGGGCGGTATCCGCCGACCTTTCCGTGGAATAACCATATTGACCTCTTGAAAGACAGTCACGAGGAATCACATTTCTTATGTACAGGTCTATCAGTGTTTCTAGCGTTTTTACCAAAGACGAATGCAGACTGATAGAACCAAAATTTCTAGGGGAATCATGAGAGCCTTTTCCGACCTTGGGGATGAACACAACACTGACTACCCTCCAAAGCCTGCGGTTGTACAGGGTCCTCACATAGTTCGCATAAATAGGAGCCAATCAATTGCACGACACCTCCAGAGGTACTGCGAAGTGCGAAGTTTAAGAGCTAAAAAATAAGTACTGTACTTCCGAAAAAAGTACGGTTGGTTACATTAGGTATGAAAACTTCAATTTGTTTGGGAGATACCACGCTCCCTTAACACATCGAAATTATTATCAGCGTACAACCATCGTTGGAAAGTCTGCAGTAGGTGTCCAAACTTAAAAAAAAAACGGTAAAGACGTTCGCGAGATCACCTCTTGTAAAAAGAAGGGACTTCCCTTTAAATAATTAGTATAGATAATAAGTATAACAAATAAATGGTCGCCGAGAATAACGTTGTAAGCGACAACTTTATACTTTTACAGAAATAAAAAGAAAATGTGTTTAATGGCGCACATACATAAGCTCATTTGATTTGGTTTTCTACTTTTTCGGTACAGGAGTATTCACGGAGGATGGTTCCGTGCGCAGAAGTGGAAAACTTCTGACTGCCATTCACCTGGGAGTGGCCAGAACCGATTCTTGTGCGTACGGTTCAAATCGCAGCTCACAACGTCCGGATATTTATATCCACGTATCCTCTGAGTAGCAACCAAACACCCTTTTGGAAGCGAGCTAAAGTGAGAAGGCGTAAAACTTCGCGTGCGCTGGGTTTGGATCCCGCCACGTTAAAATTCCGCCCAATGAAAAAATCTAAAAAGCCTCGGATGAGACCCCCTTTTTCNGGCGATTTTAATGCCAAGGTGGGCAAGGAAGGGATCTTTGGCGCCACTGTCGGAAAATTCAGCCTCCACGACGAAACGTCCGATAACGGACTGAGGCTGATCGACTTGGCCGGGGCCCCAAACATGGTAATATGTAGTACCAGGTTCCAACATAAGAACATCCACCAAGCTACATGGCTGTCTCCAGATCGAAAAACGAGAAACCAAATCGATCACGTTGTAATAGACGGAAGGCATTCTTGAAGCGTTTTAGACGTACGTACACACCGAGGGCCAAACATCGACTCGGACCACTATCTTGTTGTAGCCAAGATACGCACCCGCCTCTGTGCAGCAAAAAATGTGCGCCCAACAATGCAAGGAAAGCTTAACGTCGAAAAGCTGCAATCACAACAGACGGCCAATTTATTCGCCACTCGACTCACACACCTGCTCTCTGAGAGCACTCTTCAACAATCCGACATACGCGAGAAGTGGAACCACATTTCCACATCATTAAGTACCGCCGTCGAAGAAGTAGTTGGATTTCAGCGAGCCCAAAAGAACCACTGGTACGATGAGGAATGTCAAGAAGCCGCAGAGAAAAAAGATGCCGCCTACAGGGCCACGCTGCGATCGGGCGCAACGCGAGCCATGTGGGACCGTTATAGGGAACTGAGATGCTTGAGATGCTGGCCGACACGAAGAATGCCCGAAAATTTTACCAGAGAGTTGGACTACTTACGGAAGGCTTCAAGACCGGGGCGAACTCCTGTAAGGACAACAATGGCGACCTAGTGACCGATGTTCAGAATATACTTAAATTGCGCAGGGAACACTTTGAAAACCTACTGAATGGCAGCAGCGCTGAAAGTAGCGAAGAAGACGAACCCGAGTCCCCAGTCGATTATGATGGAGTAGCTTCCCAGACTATGGCGAGGTACGAATAGCGATTACGCGGCTGAAAAACAACAAAGCTGCTGGAGCTGACGGCCTGCCAGCCGAGCTATTCAAGTACGGCGGCGAGGAGCTGATGAGGTGCATGCATCAGCTCGTATGCAGAATATGGTCAGATGAACGCATGCCCGACGACTGGAATTTAAGTGTGCTCTGCCCAATCCACAAGAAAGGCGACCCCGCCATATGCGCCAACTACCGTGGAACCAGCTTTCTAAGCATAGGTTATAAGGTTTTATCGAGTGTATTGTGCGAAAGACTGAAGCCCACCGTAAACGAGCTGATTGGACCTTATCAGTGTGGCTTTAATAATAATAATAATAGATTGGCGCTTACACATATGTTAGTGTTTGGCCAAACTTCTCCTCAGATTTGTGGCGTGCGCCTTGATGTTGTCACACAAAGCGGAG
>NW_016163767.1:6529-20953 GCF_001687245.7 Rhagoletis zephyria | reverse complement strand
TCTGCCTTCTCGGGATTGGATAGAGAAGCAAAGCGAATGGGTCTGGTGGGGAAAGAAGACAAAACGAAGTATCTCCTGTCAGCACACAAACAGTCAGAGCATACGCGTCTTGGCACCCACGTCACTGTTGACAGTTACAAGTTTGAAAAAGTAGACGACTTCGTTTATTTGGGAACCAGCATTAACACCAATAATAATGTCAGCCTTGAAATCCAACGGAGAATCACTCTTGCCAACAAGTGCTACTTTGGGCTGAGTAGGCAATTGAGAAGTAAAGTCCTCTCTCGTCGTACAAAGATCACACTCTATAAGTCACTCATCATGCCTGTGCTGGTGTATGGCGCGGAGGCATGGACAATGAAAGCATCTGATGAGGCGGCTCTTGGAGTTTTCGAGAGAAAGATTCTGCGAAAGATTTACGCGGCTCCGCTGGCTTGGCCATGTCGTCCGAATGGACAGAAACGCTCCTGCTCCGAAAATGTTCAACGCGGGCCGCGATGCTGGTAACAGAGGAAAAGGAAGGCCTCCGCCGCGTTGGAAAGACCAGGTGGATAAGGACTTGGCTTCACTTGGCATTTTCAATTGGCGTCAGTTAGCACAGAAGAGAAATGACTAGCGTGCTGTTTTGGACTCAGCCAAAATCGCTTAAGCGGTTACAGTGCCAATAAAGAAGAAGAAGAGTATTCAAGAAACTTGCTCTTAAAGTATACATATAATGTTTATGTACAATGTACATTAAAGAAACTAGTTCTAAGAAAACTGTCCCAATACCCGCATGCTTTGCGGCGCCTTAAACACCTTTCAAACTGTAAAACAATCATTAAACTCTATTCTATGTATATCTTTAATATGTGTACTGAATTTCAAGCAAATCGGACCATAAATAAGATTTCTTCGGTCCCTGGTCAATTTACTTGAAAAAAGTAAACATTTTTTGGCCGTTGACGTGGTGGTTCCTGAAAGCTATTTATATACAAAATTTCATCAAAATCAGACCACTGTAAATACCCCATACAAAAAAAAACTTCTCTTTATATAATTAATATTGAAGTTGCTTTTTGATGTGGTGAAATGTGCTTGGTCGCTGTAGCGAGAAAAACAATAAATTGTGAGCAACAAAACAAAAAATCTGCATTTAGATCAGAGGTGGCCATTTTTTGGTTTTTATTTATTTACAGTCTACAAAATTCCATTCTTACAGACTACTTAGAAATATTTAAATAATTAATTAAATTGCATAAACAAATTTAATTTAAACTTATTTATATTCAGACCGAAATCTATTATATTAGAATAAGTATGACAAAGCCTAACACATCTAGAAATTGGTTCATTGTCACCATAATGCGTTAAGTGCGTTGTACGTTCAAACAGCCGATTGTTCCTTAGGTTTCGTGGTGGAATATATAATTTTAGCAAATTTGTAAGAAACGTACAGTTAATGCGACCATTAATAATCTATATATATAAAAATGGAATGTCTTTCGTATGACGGCGATGCCTGACCAAACGGTTGAACCGATTTCAATTCTGTAAAAAGCACATTTTTGGACCTTCTGTGTGGAAGGTTCTTTGATTTAAAAAAATTTGAAATTTTTTGTTGTTGTTGCCGAAAAATGAAGAAAGCTGAGACGTCACCATTTCACAATTTCATAGAGCTTTCCGTATATTGAATGTCACTAAACTACTAAACGGCTGGACCGATTTCGTTCATCTTTGGAACATATATCAGTACCTCGAAAAGAAATTGTCCTGCCAAAAATGTGCTCGCTAGGAAGCGCTGGGGTTTTCCTAAAAATGGCATTTAATTGCCAATATGGCTCATAATTAGAATACAATTTAGCCGATTGAAAACAAATATTTTAACTTAAAACTTACACGATAGGTGGCCCTTTAGCCGAGATATCCCCAAAAATTATTTTACGCTAAGGGCCAAATTTACAGTGCGTAGTTAACTAAGAACCGGCAGTTAACTACAGATTTTCAGTACAAAAATGTGTAGTTAACTGCCGATTCTGAGTTAACTACGCACTGCGAATTTGGCCCTAAGAGAAGGATAGATCTACTATATATTTGTGAAAGTATGTATGTTGTATGTATGTATGTATGTATGTGTCAGGTTGCAGTCTAAACAGACGGACACAATCGAACAAAATTTTTACAGAGTATTGCCATGACACCTGGGCCTATAATAGGGTGAAAAAATTGGGATCCGATAAAGGGCGTGAAATTTTTAATCAGCCATAACTTCCAGACCATAAGGCACATGAACTTGAAACTTGGTATGCAGACATGTCAATAGTAGGGGCTCATAGGCGTGTATATATAAACGAGTTTGCAAAAGGGGGCATGGCACAACCCATAGGCGTGGAATATTTTATCAGCTATAACTTCGGAACCATAAGTCCCACGAACTTGAAATTAGGTATGCAGACATATCAATGGCAGGTGCTTATAGGAGGGTATATATAAACGAGTTTGTAAACAGGGGCGTGGCACATCCCACAGGCGTGGAATATTTTATCAGCTATGACTTCGGAACCATAAGTCGCACGAACTTGAAATTTGGTATGCAGACATAGCAATGGTAGGTGCTTATAGGAGGGTATATATAAAGGAATTTGTAAAAGGGGGCGTGGCACAATCCATATGCCCGAAATTTTTTATCAGCTATAACTTCGGAACCATAAGTCACACGAGCTTGAAATTTGGTATGCAGACATAGCAACGGTAGGTGCTTATAGGAGGGTATATATAAAGGAGTTTGTAAAAGGGGGAGTGGCACATCCCATAGGCGTGGAATATTTTATCAGCTATAACTTCGGAACCACAAGTCCCACGAGCTTGAAATTAGGTATGCGGGCATATCAATGGTAGGTGCTTATAGAAGGTTATATATAAAGGAGTTTGTAAAAAGGGGCGTGGCTCATCCCATAGGCGTGAAATTTTTTATCAGCCATAACTTCGGAACCATATGTCCCACGAAATTGGAATTTGGTTTGCAGACATATCAATGGTAGGTGTTATACGAGGGTATATATAAATGAGTTTGCAAAAGGGGCGTGGCACATCCCATAGGCGTGGAATTTTTTATCAGCTATAACTTCGGAACCCTAAGTCCCACGAACTTGAAATTAGGTATGCAGACATATCAATGGTAGCTGCTTATAGAAGGGTATATATAAACGAGTTTGTAAGCAGGGGCGTGGCACATCCCATAGGCATGGNATCAATGGCAGGTGCTTATAGGAGGGTATATATAAACGAGTTTGTAAACAGGGGCGTGGCACATCCCACAGGCGTGGAATATTTTATCAGCTATGACTTCGGAACCATAAGTCGCACGAACTTGAAATTTGGTATGCAGACATAGCAATGGTAGGTGCTTATAGGAGGGTATATATAAAGGAATTTGTAAAAGGGGGCGTGGCACAATCCATATGCCCGAAATTTTTTATCAGCTATAACTTCGGAACCATAAGTCGCACGAACTTGAAATTTGGTATGCAGACATAGCAATGGTAGGTGCTTATAGGAGGGTATATATAAAGGAATTTGTAAAAGGGGGCGTGGCACAATCCATATGCCCGAAATTTTTTATCAGCTATAACTTCGGAACCATAAGTCACACGAGCTTGAAATTTGGTATGCAGACATAGCAACGGTAGGTGCTTATAGGAGGGTATATATAAAGGAATTTGTAAAAGGGGGCGTGGCACAATCCATATGCCCGAAATTTTTTATCAGCTATAACTTCGGAACCATAAGTCACACGAGCTTGAAATTTGGTATGCAGACATAGCAACGGTAGGTGCTTATAGGAGGGTATATATAAAGGAGTTTGTAAAAGGGGGAGTGGCACATCCCATAGGCGTGGAATATTTTATCAGCTATAACTTCGGAACCATAAGTCACACGAGCTTGAAATTTGGTATGCAGACATAGCAACGGTAGGTGCTTATAGGAGGGTATATATAAAGGAGTTTGTAAAAGGGGGAGTGGCACACCCCATAGGCGTGGAATTTTTTATCAGCTATAATTTCGGAACCATAAGTCATACGAACTTGAAATTTGGTATGCAGACATATCAATGGTAAGTGCTAATACGAGGGTATATATAAACGAGTTTGTTAAAGAGGGCGTGGCACATCCCATAGGCGTGGAATATTTTATCAGCTATAACTTCGGAACCACAAGTCCCACGAGCTTGAAATTAGGTATGCGGGCATATCAATGGTAGGTGCTTATAGAAGGTTATATATAAAGGAGTTTGTAAAAAGGGGCGTGGCACATCCCATAGGCGTGGAATATTTTATCAGCTATAACTTCGGAACCACAAGTCCCACGAGCTTGAAATTAGGTATGCGGGCATATCAATGGTAGGTGCTTATAGAAGGTTATATATAAAGGAGTTTGTAAAAAGGGGCGTGGCTCATCCCATAGGCGTGAAATTTTTTATCAGCCATAACTTCGGAACCATATGTCCCACGAAATTGGAATTTGGTTTGCAGACATATCAATGGTAGGTGTTATACGAGGGTATATATAAATGAGTTTGCAAAAGGGGCGTGGCACATCCCATAGGCGTGGAATTTTTTATCAGCTATAACTTCGGAACCCTAAGTCCCACGAACTTGAAATTAGGTATGCAGACATATCAATGGTAGCTGCTTATAGAAGGGTATATATAAACGAGTTTGTAAGCAGGGGCGTGGCACATCCCATAGGCATGGAATTTTTTTATCAGCTATAACTTCGGAACCACAAGTCACACGAACTTGAAATTCGGTATGCAGACATATCAATGGTATGTGCTTATAGGAGGGTATATATAAAGGAGTTTGTAAAAGGGAGCGGGGCACATTGCATATGCGCGAAAGTTTTTATCAGCTATAACTTCGGAACCGTAAGTCACACGAACTTGAAATTCGGTATGCAGACATATCAATGGTATGTGCTTATAGGAGGGTATATATAAAGGAGTTTGTAAAAGGGAGCGGGGCACATTGCATATGCGCGAAAGTTTTTATCAGCTATAACTTCGGAACCGTAAGTCACACGAACTTGAAATTTGGTATGCAAACATAGGAATGGTAGGTGCTTACAGGAGGGTATATACAAACGAGTTTGTGAAAGGGGGCGTTGCACATTCCATAGGCGTGGAATTTTTTATCAGCTATAATTTCGGAACCATAAGTCATACGAACTTGAAATTTGGTATGCAAACATAGGAATGGTAGGTGCTTACAGGAGGGTATATACAAACGAGTTTGTGAAAGGGGGCGTTGCACATTCCATAGGCGTGGAATTTTTTATCAGCTATAACTTCGGAACCGTAATTCCCACGAACTTGAAATTTGGTATGAAGGCATATCAATAGTCGGTGCTTATATGAGGGTATATATATAAATGAGTTTGTATAAGGGGTGTGGCGCATCCCAAAGGCGTGAATATTTTTATCATCTATAACTTTGGAGACATAAGTCCCTCGAACTTGAAATTTAATATGCAGACACATCAATGGTAGGTGCTTATAGTAAGGTGTATATGAATGAGTTCAAAAAAGGGGGCGTGGCACATCCCGTAGGTGTGGAATTTTTAATCAGCCATAACTTCGGAACCATAACTCACATGAACTTGAAATTTGGTGTGCAGACCCGCTTATAGTACGTCATATATAAATGTGTTTGTAAAAGGATTCGTGGCACATCCCATAGGCGTGGAAATATATATATATATATATAAATGGACTTGTGAAAGGGGACGTGGCACATCCAATAAGCGTGGC
Source organism: Rhagoletis zephyria (assembly GCF_001687245.7). NCBI lineage: Eukaryota > Metazoa > Arthropoda > Insecta > Diptera > Tephritidae > Rhagoletis > Rhagoletis zephyria. Next base: position 15,165 of record NW_016163767.1, on the reverse strand, counting down.
ATTTTTTGTCAGCTATATCTTCGGAACCATAAGTCACATGAAGGGCCTGTTCGAGGCACGTAATAAAAGCGGCATTACTGACGTACTGATGAAAAATGGCAACATTGTTGCAACTGCCCAACTGATAATTCATTGCTAGAAATTTACACAGAACGTGATACTTTAATAATTCGCGCAACACTGCGGTTGTGATTGCAACTCGAACAAGCCCGAACTTGAAATTTAGTATGCAGACATAAATATGGTAGGTGCTTATAGTAGGCTATATTTACACGAGTTTGTAAAAAGGGGCATGGCACATCCCATAGGCGTGGACCTTTTCATCAGCTGTAACTTGGAAACCATAAGCCCCACGAACTTGAAATTTGGTATGTAGGCACAGATGCGGCAGGTGCTTATAGTAAGGTGTATATGAATGAGTATATTAAAGGGGGCGTGGCACATCCCGTAGGCGTGGAATTTTTTATCAGCTATAACTTCGAAATCATAAGTGACATGAACTTTGAAATTGGTATGCAGACATATCTGTGGTAGGTGCTTATAATAAGGTATATATTAATGAGTTTGTACAAGGGGGCGTGGTACATCCCTTTGGCGTGGAATTTTTTATCAGCTATAACTTCGAAATCATAAGTGACATGAACTTTGAAATTGGTATGCAGACATATCTGTGGTAGGTGCTTATAATAAGGTATATATTAATGAGTTTGTACAAGGGGGCGTGGTACATCCCTTTGGCGTGGAATTTTTTATCAGCTATAACTTTGACACCATAAGTCACATGAAATTGAAATTTGGTATGCAGACATTTCTATGGTACGCGTTTATAGTTATGTATATATAAATGGGTTTGTAAAAGCGGGCGTGCCACAACCCATGGGCGTGGAATTTTTCACCAGCCATAAATTGGGAACCATAAGTCACATGAACCTGAAATTTTGTATGCAGACATATATGTGGGAGGTGTTTAGAATAAAGTATACATAAATGTGTTTGTAAAATTGGGATATATAAAACTGTTTTTTTTTTTAACTTTAAAGTCTTTAGACCATTTAGAAATGGAAAGACTAAATCATTGTACTGATCCCGCGATACTATTAAACGAAACATGTTCGTGTATAATGAATAAAACTACATCTGAAATAAGCATTGTACCGGAAATGTGCCGTTATTCTAAAACAGCTAAGCGAATAGGATGCTAAACGGAATGTACCATAGTAGACTAATTTTATTTTAAAAATTCTATCGTTACCTTATTCCAGCTAATATTAATAATAGAACAAGATTTTTAGTAAAGAAAGTGACGATCAATATATATTAGTTGAAGTACGATAAAGCTAAAAGAATGGCTCATAAGGATTTAAACAGAAAGAAAACAGTTTTTCTCTAATTTATGCTGAAACGATTTTTTGTATTACTGTTTTAAATTTTGATTTGTTTACCCAGAACAACGTCGGGTGTTCTGCTAGTATTATATATAAAAATTATAGAGAAATACATTCTTCTATCATGTAATGACTGCAATCCTAGTAACTTTCGCCTCGCAATATAAGAGGGTAGGAAACTATGCCACGGTAACTTACACAATGCGATCTTTGTAAATACTTTTTGAACGTGTTCTATTCTATTTGATTGTATGTCGTATGACTCCTGGCTAGTGAAATATAGAGTGATTTTGAACTCACTTGTGTTCCTTCTTATAAACCCTAACATTGCAAAAGCTTTGGATACAATATAATCAACATGTTTCGAGAAAGTAAGTTTTGAAGCAAAGATAACACCCAAATATTTCATTTCATTGCACCTGGATATTGCGCAGTTATTAAACTCATAGTCGTATACAATATCATTTATAGCCTTCCTAGAAAATGTAAGAACGAAACACTTTTTTAAATTCAATTGTAGCTGATTTAATCTGCGCTATTGTGCCAGCGCGTCGAGATCATATTAAACTTTACAACTGTCTGTGTAGTTGCGTATAACAGAAAAGAGCTTCACATCATCAGCAAACAATAGGCAGTTAGTAAATTTAAAGCAATCAGGCAGGTCATTGATGAATAACAAAAACAGGAGTGGTCCACAATGGGTACCCTGAGGTATACCTGACACCGCGTCGACAATAACAATTGATGTAGCACATCCAATTATGTATAAAATTAAGAAATAAAGCCTTTTCAAAACCATTTCGATCGATACTCATAGTGTAATAACTGATTTAACCTAAAAATGATTTGAATTTAATTTTTTTTATCAGGTGGCAAGTCTTTTTGAAAAAATGAAAAGTTATTGCACATTCACAGGCCAAGCCCTTTAATTTGATACCTCATTTTGTAAAATCGAACGAACGGTACAGATCTGATGGGACTAAAAAGTTTTCGCGTATTATGCATTCATATGCAACATATGTATTTACATACTCACGCTGCGATTAGGTTATAAATGTTTGCCCGGAGCTGCGCCGTCTGTTACTCAAAATACGAATTACACACATATAGCTTTTGTCCAAGAATAAAAGCGATCCGAGATCGGCACAACCTTTGTATTCTCTCAATCGTGGCTTTTGTCTCCTTCTCTCACTTCCAGTGCAAGCACGGTTTACAAAATGATGCTGATGTGATTTTGTATGGAAAATCACTTATGCCCATATATTTGAATAAAATAAACATACTTAGAAGATATCAACCAATACTTCCCACATACCTAGGGTTCGAAATTTCAGACTTTGGTATCGATACTGAGTACTCATTCTGGCATCGAGCTCATGGTATCGATACTTTAAAAGTATCAGGGAAAAAGTATCGATACTACTCAGTATCGGACTCATTCAAATATGTTGTTTGGGATACTAAAATTATTTTATTTTTCCATCCTATATCCAGTTATTTCCTGAAATTAAAACAATATACATTTAAAATATTTGATTTTTATTTCATTGCAGAACTTACTTTCACGTTCGAAGTAATTTTACAGTTAAATGTACATACATATATACATATATATTTTATTAAGAATTCTTGTAAACTTTTTGGGTATGCAGCCTATTCAATTTTAGTATAATAATGTGCAAGTTTGAATTAAAAGTCAACGGTACTAGGCTACACGTAAAGTTGAATAGGTTACAAAACTGCATACCCAAAAGGTTTCTAAAAATTCTGCATTTTCGTGAACTTTGCGTAAAGTTTTATGGCCTTATTCATAAAAAATAAAAAAGGTTTATAAACTGAAAATGTATGAAAATGTCATTTTATTAAGCTCTTTAACCCTATTTTATTTTTTATGAATAAGGCCATTAAACTTTAACTTATTTGGTTTATGTTATGCAACAGACTACACGAAATTTCAGTTTATTTCAAGTGATGGACAAAATGGTTTGATAGTAATCCATATAAGCAAAGAAAATTGGGTTGCTAATGGAAGAAAAAATTTAAAGTGTATTTTTTAAAAAGTTTTCGATACTAGGAGTACCTTACAAAGTATCGAGTAAAATCACCAAATAAGGTATCGAGTATTAAAGTACTCATTTTTATACCCTCAGTATCAATGCTTACTCAATATCGATAGTATCGTTCGAACCCTACACATACCAAACGAAAGGAAAGTACCTGAATTTTTGATTAATGAAAACAAAAACAAAATAATTCGAGTGGTTTTTGAGCACTTTGGTAATAAAAAAAATTTGCAATTTTTTTCAAAAATTGTTTACCTTAAAATGCTCAATATTGGCTTAATTTATATAAAATTTGTACACGATAATATTTCTACTGCTCCAAGGAACCTATATCCCGAAAACGAGAGTTATATCTGCAAATCACTTCAAAGCACTTAAAAGGCTCAAAATTTACCCCAAAATAAGACAACATTTACCGTAGTTTCTACAACAGACACCGAATTGGTTACTTGCAGAGATGTATCTGTCGATAGGCTTAGAATTTTGTCTTTGAAACGCCACACTTTTCTTTGAAATCGCTTCACTAGTATTCTACGTCAAAATTTGTGTTAACTCCAGACTTATTTCAAAAATTTTCCACACATTTACAATGAACTCACAAAACTTATTATTTCTTTAAATAGTAAAAATATTCTTCTTTCCAAAGCCATATAAAAACTGGAAATTGGGTAAAAAATTAACAGAGCTGTTTAAGCCGCCGCTTAAACTTAATTCAGCGGCCGTGCGCGCATCCTTTGGCCGTGCGCGCATCCTTTGGCCGCAGCGGTGTCGAGGCGACTCCGAAAATGATTCTCGAGCGCGCACGGACGCCTACCATCATCGTGCCAAGTTGGTCGAAATTCAGTTCAGTTATTAACGCCGGTCTACGCGCACGCGTCCTAGTATTGGAAGTCAATATGAGATTATCTTCAAATAAATTTGATACATGTATATGCAAATATATACACATTGGAAATTTTAAACTTTTGTAGCATTTGAAACTTTGTAACTCTAAAAAGTGTGTGAATAAACAAACTAAAACTCGAAACTCAAATCTTTCCCTTAACCGGAAAACAAGTGTACACATAAAAAAAAGGTGAGTGCGAAAGGCGACCAGTGGAATTAATCATGGTCCTTCGAGTAGAGCTGTAAAACTATCGATACTGTCGAATGGGCCTATTTTTTTGCACTATCGAGTGGTCGTTGGCCACTATCGATAGCCTTTCTTTGAGGAAATATACAAATTTAGTACGCATGTTTGTATTTCTGAAAATGGGAATTTGGCAACATTTTTTTGCTTACACATTACTTTTTTTTACCTGTTACCGGATTTAGCACGGTTCAAGTATTGAATTCAATTCTCAAACTACACTGAGAAAAAAACGCGTTGCAAAATTTAAAATTTTTTATTTGATTACCGTTTAAAATTGTTCGTATTTAACCAGAGCTCGAAAATAAACGAAATGAATCGTATTGTTTTGTTTCGTTTCTCTCATAACAGAGAGCGAAACACAACCGAAACCCAAACAAAGAAAATTTTAGTTGTATTGGGTTTCGTTCTGCTGTTGTGCGCGAGTGCAAACGAAACAAAAGCATAAAGTGCGCAGCTGGGTGAGACAAAACTCTCAGGAATGATTCGCAAACGTTTGCTTGGCGATTTGCTCATTACCAGAGTTCGAAAATAAATGAAATGAATCTTATTGACTCTAGTTGAATTGGGTTTTGTTCTACCTAAAGTGCGCAGCTGGGTGTGGCAAAATACGCAGGAATAATTCGCAAACGTTTGCTTGATATCATACTTACTAAGATTGCAATGGAAAAGCCGGTTAATTTGGGAAAAACACCTATTTAGGTATTTAAATGTACTATATATGAATGTGCATATATGTACATACATATATGTATGTATTTGCAAACTTAGTAATTGGTAAAATGTACTATAGAAAATCATGTGGATACTGTGGAAATATATTACAAATTCATATAAGGGGTTGACTTTTCTGATTTACCTATATATTAGAATATCATATTTAAATTACATCTTAAAATAAACAAGGGTTATTAATGATTTCTTATAATAAGATTTTATTATCAAAGTAGAAAATAAACATTAAAAACCATTCATGAAAACATAAAAAAATAACTTATTAATTACACAAAATAAAAATTACATAATTCATACTGGTTTTTAATAAGTCCATAAAACACAATTTTATTACTTTGTGTGCCACCCCGAAATGCCTTGGAAGTGATGTTATTATTTTTGTAGGTCTTGCTGAGTAAAACCAAATTCGAAATATGAAATTTTCCAAACACCCCAATACATTGGTTTGCGGTTAAAAATCCGGTTTTTTGTACGTTAGCGCACTTAAAAGCCTGTAATTGTTGACTATCAACCGAGTTTCTCACTCGTTTAAGAAAGAAGAAACTTGGGCCTTTCAAATGATGTACATATATTTAAATTTATGAACCTTAAAATATCTGCGTATATATGCCCAGCAAACACATTTTTTTTTAACTCTTTTCACAATTTTTCAACTTTGTTTTTATGCATGATTTTATGACGCAACCATACTAATACTGAATTGATTAAAAAATTGCGTTTAATTATGAGTAAAACGAATATTCGTTTTCAGAAAGGCTGAATAACTTAGTTAGTCAGGTTCCAAACGACTTTTTTTTAAACGTAATTTTTGAATCAATTCAGGATTAGTATGGTCACTTTATAAAATAATGCGTAAAAACATCGCCAAAGTTGAAAAATTGTGAAAAAAGTAAAAAAAATTAAGCTGATATACATAAATGTATAGACACACACTATTTAAAAGGTCTAAGTTTCTTCTTTCTTAAGTGATGAGGAACTGAACATGGGTTGATATTCAAGTAAGTTACAGGCTTACGCTGTGGTGTCGTCGGCCGCTGTGGTGTAGTGGTAAGCAGTGCGCGCTTCCACTCCGCAACGCCTGGGTTCAAGCCCTGGTCAAAGCAACTTCGCAAAAAATATAGAAAAAAGGTTTTTTCTTAACAGCGGTCGTCCCTCGGCAGGCAATGGCAAACCTCCGAGTGTATTTCTGCCATGAAAAACAGCTTCTCATAAAAATACAATCGCCGTTCGGAGTCGGCGTAAAACTGTAGGTCCCTCCGCTTTGTGTGACAACTTCAAGGCGCACGCCACAAATCGGAGGAGAAGCTCGGCCAAACACTAACATATGTGTAAGCGCCAATCTATTATTATTATTATTATTACAGACTTTTAAATACGCATGGGTTCGAAAACCCGGGTTTTTAAACGTAAATGAAGATTTTGTCGTGTTTGATAAATTTCATATTTCGACATAACAGCCAGTGTTGCCACTTGAAAATATTTGTAAGTACCAAAACGTCTAACGAATCCGTTTGCAAACTACCAAAATTTTGTTCATCATTAATGCTAGATTTCTAGAATTTACGAGGTTTTTAACTACACAAATTAACAGTAAAAATTAAAACTACACATATTATTGTTAACAGGGTCTTTAAATAAAAGAATTCACGCATTGTACAAAAACTTTTTTAAAAAATTTAAATACCTTTGAGATTAATTCCATTTATATCTAAAAACTTTTCTTTGTGTGTGAAAAAACAAAATCAGACATATTATGCATTTCAATAAAAAAAATCCCAAATTCGTTTCAATTCGCATACTCTCACACTTTTGGTAAACATACACTCACACTTTGAAAATTGCCTATCATCAATTTTTCTTTCAAGACGATGGGTAATTTCTGGTTCTATTTCAACAGCCAATCGGTCATAGCTTTGGGAAGTGAGTTTTTGTTTGCAGAAAATTGTCTGCTTAATAAAATATAGAAAAAAAACTAAGAAATCTTATACGTGTGAGCAAAGTGAAAGCAATGTTTTGAACGTGTAAACGTTAATTAAGCGAACAAATTTTAATGCTCAATTTGGTTGTTTTTTTTTCAAAAAATGTTTGCCTACCAAAAGGTTCATCAAACCAACCAAGCTACCAAAGGAGAATGAACCTACCAATTTTGGTCCAATCGGACCAAAACGGCAACGCTGATAACAGCATGAAAAACTAAGAAGTTGCATGTTTCAATTCCTGCATGATTTCTATGGTATTTGGTTTTGCAATTACTCTCATTATTGCGTTTTGTATACTATACATACATATGTACATACTTTGCGTACATACATGAATACAAACACACATGGCATATGTACGAAGCATACACAAGGGCATAGCTGGTATACGCTCTTCATGTGTAAGGGTCTGATTATGCATACTTCGCATAACTTCGCACAACCATTTGTACCAGAGCACTAAAAGTGTAACTTTAGAAAATGTGAAGCAAAATCTAAACTCAACAGATCGCTAAGTTTTTAAAAGTTCTGCTAATTTCTGGGTAATGGAATACATACAAAATACATACAAAGTACATACGAAATTACAGTTTGAAGTTTATGCGAAGTTGTGCGAAGTTATGCGAAGTATGCATAATCAGACCATAGGAAAACGAATCGTTTGAAACGATCTACCTATGCTCGTCAAGGAACGAAACAGAAATCGTTTTGTTTGCACTCTTTTGCTTTGCTAAGGTACTGGAAGTGTTGCCAACTTTTAATTTTCAAAAAGCACCAAAAACTTGGAAAAAAAGCGTTTTGTCACACCAAAAGCACCAAATTTTTTTGAATCAAAAGATANATCGGCGCAATCTTGTATTCTATCATTCTTGGCTTGCAAGTGCTTGAGCAGTGTTGCCAACTTTTAATTTTCAAAAAGCACCAAAAACTTGGAAAAAAAGCGTTTTGTCACACCAAAAGCACCAAGTTTTTTTGAATCAAAAGATACTTTTTTCATAACAGTTTGTATTTAACAAAATCAAAAAATTAACAATATTTACAAGAATACATACAAAAACCAATACACAAAATTTTTCGCTCATAACGATTGAAAAGCCTCTACATATGCTATGATTACTCATACTCACGACGTAATATATACTGCGCATTAAAACTGGTATATCTACGGGACCATATTAACCAACGTAAAATAAAGGGCATTTTTATACCCGAGCGCACTTGTACACAAGGGTATATTAATTTTGTTCTCATAACGGTTGTTTGTAACAGCCAAAACGAATCGAGATAGATATAGACAAATGTATACATAAATGATCAGGATGAAAAAAGAAATCGATTAAGCCAT
>NW_016163767.1:6104-6448 GCF_001687245.7 Rhagoletis zephyria | reverse complement strand
GTCTGTCTGTCCGTCCGTCTGTCCGTCTGTCCGTCTGTCCGTCTGTCCGTTACACAATAACTCGAGCAAAAATTGAGATATCTTAACGAAATTTAGTATGTAGGTTTCCCTTAATCGAAGGTAGGTTGGTATTGAAAATGGGCGAAATCGGACTTTAACCACGCCCACTTCCCATATAACGGTAATTTTCAGAAATACGAAAACTGCGATATTTTAGTAACTACTGGAGATTATTCACTCAAAATTGATATTTATAATAAGTTTTAGACGAAAAATAAGAATATTATAAATTTTTGGAAAATGGGCGTAGCCACGCCCACTTATGGTTACATGTGTATATCTTG
>NW_016163767.1:0-1278 GCF_001687245.7 Rhagoletis zephyria | reverse complement strand
ACAATCCTCACGAAATGAGAGAAGATCGTTCGCAGTACCGGTACAATAAATCTTTGGTGCCTGTGGAAATACCGCCAAGCTCAACCCTCACAGTTATTTAGAGTTCCTTCAGGAACGGCTTCCAACTCTTTTAGAAGATGTACCCTTAAACCTGCGGCGAAGACTATGGCTGCAAAATGACGGGTGCCCTGCTCACTACGGGCGTGAAGTAAGAGCTCATTTAGACGAAACTTATCCTCGCCGATGGATTGGACGATACGGGCCAATCACGTGGCCCGCTCGATCGCCAGACCGGAATCCATTAGATTTTTTCTACTGAGGCTGTCTTAAGGACAAAATTTATTCAAAAACAATTCAAAACGAAGAGCATTTGCGGGAACAAATAAATGGAGCTGCTGCTGAGATAGCCCAATTGAGTTTAAGATCTCTAAAAGCGTATTTTCTTAAAAGGTGCCGAGATTGTATTAGAGTAGAAGTTCGCCAATTTGAGCATATTTTATCAATAAATGGATCAATTTTTCTTCAAACAACTCATGTATATTTAATTTCACGTGAACCCATCCTTCACAAAAAATATTGATAGATATAGCCCTTGTAATAGACTCTAGTCCGAATTCCGGTAAGTAACATAAAATAATGTCAGGAGCAGGTAATAATGTGCCTTTGTACTATTTAGCATGTCATTGGTCGGTAACAAGAGCAACTTAAATTTAAATCTATTAAATACATTCTAGCGTGTCTCAGTCCTTTGACCACAAAATCGGCTATAACTTCTTTTTTCCAAACAGTAAGAGTGCCACCTTTCTGAAATCTTTATTAAATGAGCAATTTTTTTGTGTAATGTAAAGTCAGGCAAGTCATTGATGAATAATAAAAACAGGAGTGGTCCACAATGGGTACCCTGAGGTATACCTAACACCGCGTCGACAATAACCCCTGATGTAGCACATCCAATTATAAAATTAATTAATAAAGCCTTTTAAAACNAAAACCATTTCGATCGATACTCATAGTGTAATAACTGATTTAACCTAAAAATGATTTGAATTTAATTTTTTTTATCAGGTGGCAAGTCTTTTTGAAAAAATGAAAAGTTATTGCACATTCACAGGCCAAGCCCTTTAATTTGATACCTCATTTTGTAAAATCGAACGAACGGTACAGATCTGATGGGACTAAAAAGTTTTCGCGTATTATGCATTCATATGCACATTCATACATACTGCAATCAACATATGTATTTACATACTCACGCTGCGATTAGGTTATAAATGTTTG
>NW_016163766.1:0-34856 GCF_001687245.7 Rhagoletis zephyria | reverse complement strand
ACCCACATCTTTGCGATTACATATGTATACTATGAAGAATTTAAATTTTAGTTTCTCTTTGTCTTCATGTTTCGGTTTCTCTTACTTCTGTTAATCTTTGCTTTATCCTTTCTTCTTCTCCATACTCAACTCCATACCTTCTTCCTCGTTTGAGTCTAATCTGTTCATGTACATACATACATACATACATACATCTTATTCCTAAACTGCTGCTTAGCACGTTTCTGTAATTCAGTATCAATATAAAAGCATANGAAATTTGAAAAATTGCCTGCACATCAGCATCAAAATACCTTTCTAATGATATATAATTGTTTATACCTTAGAAGTATAGTTTAGCCGTAAAAGGGGTGTAAAGGAAACATGATTGCCTATTTATATAATGATTAGAAACGAATAAAGTTTGGAGTTTTAATTAAAAGACATCCTTGCAGGTGGGATTCGATGGGGTTTGGAGTATTTCCCGCAGCGAAGACAGTCATCCATCGATGAAAGGCCTTGATAAAGACCTTGATAGATTGGAGTAAGCTGAGAGAAAAACGCTTTTCGTATACGATTCACTAATATGGATAAAATATATACAAACATGTATGCACATTAGGGTGGTAATTAAAAATCAAATGAACGATTTTTTCAGTCTGACCCCCTCAATCGGAAATACCACGGGCACAGGTATCACACATAAATTTTTGTCCCGATTGGAGGCGGTCGCTTCCCTCCCCAGAGCTCGAGAAAGCAAAACTTCGGATAAAATATATTACCTCGAACGCGAAATTTGAAAAAAAAATTTTAAAAGCTTATTTTTTATTTTTTTTTTTTTATCTTCAATCGTAACCATTTTTTAGGCTTGGACAGGATTATTTATAGAATAAGAAATCGTGTAAAGCTCTTCGTCAACGTGAAAAATTAAAACAATGGATATGTAGATACTATGAATGTATGTATGTATGTATGTCAAATCGAACTTGCTGATACTACTTTTTGTCTATTTCCGCGGTGCACGTAAGTATGTATGTAAGAAATTTCACTTTCAACTGTGTAACCAGACATTTGTATGCGCATAAAAATATTACTGACTTGAAAAATATAATAAAAATTAAAAAGGTAAATTAAAAAATTATAAATTAAAAGTTTACTTCTCCAAGCGCCCTCGCTTGACTTGAATCGTGCTAGCGAAGTAGTCAATGGCACTATGAAATTATAGAGCAAATGCTGACACACATTTTTCTGATATATTTTCAAAAGTTACCGCTATCGCTAAGGAATTGGATTTTGACATTGTCCTTCATCGGAGAGCGAATAGACAAAATTTTCGGGCTAATTATCGTGCTTCTAACGCTGAAAGACAATATTTATACTGCTATTGGATAATATTTTGCTCGATCTCCAAGAAAGATTGTCGAAAGCGACATTAAACATTTTTGATTTGAACTTATTATTTCCATCTAAAATTGGGGAATACAATACGCCTGACGAAAAAATAATGCTATCGAACGCGTAAAATCGCTTGGAAAGCGATACGAATTTTCTTAGAAAAAGACGGTAGCAATTTGGAAGGAGAGTATAAAGTGGGGTTGGAACGACGGACAAATAAGAAAAGCGAAAAGCCATTCCCAAAATCAGCAGCAGAAGTTCTTGGTAAATGCGACGAATATGCTTTTCCATTGATTAACAAACTTCTCCGCATTCTGGACACACTTCCAGCTAAATAGTAACGCTACTTCCGAATCAAGTTTTTCAACCCTTCGCCGGTTAAAAATATGGTTGCGTAGTACCATGAATGATGAAAGACTAATAGGTCTAGCACTTTTAAACGTACACTTAGATATTGAAATTGACACTGAAAGGATAGTAGAAAGATTCGCAAAAGGAAAGCGCAAAATTGAATTTGCAATTGATCAGGGCCAATTTGAAGTAGCCGTAGTTATTAGAGCAGAGCTCCAGCCCGACAAGCGGAATAAAGTACTGTAGGCCTGTAAACCCGGAAACGTCTAGTGTGGAGCTCCAGTCTTATACTAAACCGATACTATCGAGAAACTATCGATGGTTTTGAGCAATAGAATTGGAAACTATCGATGGCTTGGACTATCGATAGTTTACCAGCGCCATTGTGATACCATATCATCTTCTCATATCATCCGAAAAATCAATTAAAACACAAATTAATTTAAAAGAGGCCAACAGATTTGTAAAGTCCCAAAAAAAATAATAAGTTTTTTCGCATATTTTTTTTGCTTATGTTAGTAGTTCGTTTCTACCACAAATAAAAATTAGATATAGACATCTGCAGGCTTATACCGCAATGTTTAAAGAGTGGAAAATGTAGGAGCTGGACAGACATATTTCGGTGACACTGACAACGAACTCCCTACGGGTATATGTATGTATGTATGTATCAATAACCATATAGAATTGATACCAGACGAGTCTCATTTATTTTAACAGTTTTTGTTTTTAGATACTTGGTTCGCACTTCTTTATGCTTGTTTTTAATTAAAAACCCCAAAATACGCAAACAATAACGACTTTTGCGGTGGCAAACAAAGAGTGTTCCTTGTCCATTTTCCTATTTCCCCATGGCGCACATTGGCATAGACAGCGCCAAAACAATGGTCGTTTGCGGGCAGTGTGTTCGCGAGGATTACAAATGCCAACTACAACAACACAATTACGCAAACTCCACTTGGCTGGCATTCGCACCGGTTTGCACGGTCCCACTGGTCGCTTAATGTCTTTCCGATTTGATTGCGGGAGCAAACTGGACGCATATGCCCTTTAAATCGCCTAAACATTGTCGATTGTATGGCGTCGATGTGTGTATGTGTGCTTTACATTCACTGTGCATCGAACATCGCATTTAGGACAGCAAAGTGTAAAACCCCTGAAGTTCTTCCCTCGCGGTCCATACCAGTTTGTCCATTCTGGGTGGACAATGAAATTCAATGAAAATACCCACCAACGCCTAGTCCAGATACCGCAGTCAGCCAAACCATCCAAACCTCCAATAGGACAAATCGCATTTCGAGTATTGCATTTCACGGGGCGAAATTAGGAGTGGGGGAGTTGGTTACTTGTCAAAGTCGTTTAAAAATCTGAAGGTAGTCGATGGAGGCAAACTGGTGCGCGAGAAACCAGCCAAGCAGCCAATCTAATGAAATTAACAGAACGACGAACTATTTTCCTTTGTTTTTGTAATAGAAGCGGAAGTGATGTACACGCCTGCATTACGACATCATACATACATATACATACATATTTATATGCATGTAAGTATTCCCCTTTCGCTTTGAGGTAAGATTTAATTTTGAAAAATTAAATTTCATAAGGTTATACTAGAAAATGATTTTGTTGTATCAATTGTTTTCTTTTATAAAAAAAACAAACACCAACGCAGAACCTTTTGAGCACTTTCATAAAGATTTCGTGGTAAATGACTATCGATACAGTTTTTAGTTTCTTTTGAGACAGCTATAATCTCTATTAAAACACAAACAGTCATCTGGAGCAGTGAATACTAACACATTCAAAAAATCAATAATAAGACTATGTTCAAACAGGACCTAATTGGCAATTAAGAACCTTTTCACAAATTTAAGCCTTAATTGTTACCCATTTATCGTACATAAATTCAAATATTAATGCGCATTAATTTGTGTCAATTCTCTATGCAACCCTGCTAGGTATGTTTAATTTTGACTTGGAGGTATGTTTATTGAACAAAGAGCAATCAGCTGTTTGTTTCTGCCCTCTTTTACAGCTGATATTCATAAGGGAATAGAAAGGGAAAGTAGATAGATGTACCTAAAAAGTAAATTGTATTTCTATATAAAGAAGATAGGAGGATAAAAATTCCCATCGATACCACATCAACTTCTGTACTCACATTAAACAAATTTTGGCTATGAAAAGAAGTCCTTTTACTAAGAATTGTCAAAATCAGCAAATCCCAAGTAGCGGTTTCTGGAACGGTCCACATTTGTTCACTACATCGTGATGTGATAAAAAGAAAAGCTGGAAGCTGGAAATCTTACAAAATATGTTCGAAAAATATCTTACAAAATATGTTCGAAAAATATCTTGATATTACGCTGCCAAGGAAAAAATTGCCAAAACTCAACGGAATTTTTGGCAACTTCAATCTTGCACTTTATTATACTAAAATCAATTTTTTTAGATTCTAATTAAAATGTTTGCAATTTAGGTGGAACCCTTCAGAATATTGTTAATTTTAGTATAAAGTTTTATCCTGCCCCTTGATTCGCTAGTAGATATAAATAAAGGAAATTTCACGAGTTGTTAAATTTTTCGACAAAGTTGTTAAATTGGTCGAAAATGGAGACACACTTATCTTAGAAAACTCATTACATTAAGTTTTGTATAAAGAACAAGATTCCAATGCGAAATTGTATTTGAATTAAAATTTGAAAAAGGTATGGACAATTCTAGCAAACTTCGAAATTTTTGTGAAATATTTTTTTTTCTTAAATTCATGATCCAATGATCGGATTTACACCAAATTATTATGGGACCACCTGTGAGGAAACGCCTTTCCTTTAAGAAATTATATTATATGATGCCTCTAATATGAGAATGCTATTTGAAAACTACTCAAAGTTATTAGAAAAATAACAAGTAACGTCGGTACTGTTTCGCCTAAATAAAAGTTCTAAGGCTAAAATTGTTTGAATAATTGATTTATTTTTTATTGTGGTTATTTCTGGAACTCCACTGATTGAAATAATTTCAAGAAAAATGCTGTAGCGTTTTTTTTTCTGGGAGTATACACTTTGTGCATAAGATCCCTACTAACTTGCGGTGCGATAATCAGTAAAATAGTAAGCGCTCAACTAGCAGCTTGTGCGGATGCTAAACAAGCAATTAACACGAGTCATCCGGGTGCTCTTAATGTGATAGCTTCGAGATTCGGCGTTTATGCGAAAAACTTGGAGTATTTAAGGGACGAGAGATATGCGAAGTTTAGATAGATATTAACGTGAGGCGATCTATTGAGCCCAGCAGGGGAAGCTACCAGTTTTGAACTAGGATGCTATCAGTTTGCGTTTCAGCCCAACTTGTTTACATTGCAGTCTTTTTCAATGTTAGCAACTGGTATTTTTAACATAGCGGTGTCATAGGAGATGTCAATTGTCCGCTCCTGCATCAGCACGATATCAGTATAAATACAGTTGACGGTATAGACTGCCTATTCATCCCCCGTGAAAAGAAAAGAACAAAAAATTATTTCCTTTAATTTGTTATTTGTATGATATTTGAGTATTTAGGTTCTTTCACAATGAAATTAAATTTATATACAATTTAAATAAATTTACTTACTTTACTTTAACAACCTCCACGCGCACTCGAACCTGAGATCTCAGAACCAGAATCGGTAGCCTTCACTTGACGCCACAGCCGACATTTGTGATGAAAGCAATTAACCGCATTTTAGTTTTGGTTGTGGCTAGCATTTACACTGCTGGTTTGGCATTTCACTGCGAAGAACTGGTATAATTATAGTCCATAACGAACTGGTATAACTTCCCCATTTAATACCAGTTTTCGAACTAGAATTTCTACCAACTAGTTTACTTTTTTCTACGAGGAACTGGTATAATTATGGTTCACAACGAACTGGTATGACCTTTTTCCTTAAATAATAGTTCATGGACTGGAATTTGTGCATACACTGGTTCAGCTTTTCACTGCAGGGAAGTGTTCAAAGTTGAAGGCTTGGAAAGGCTTCTCGAAAATCCGATGATCCTTCAATGAGGGTTGTGGTGTAGTAGACATACATATATGCATAAATAAACACAGCCAATCAGTCGAGGATACGACGTCTACGTGCTGTCCAGCAGAAGTGTGACGAATAACTAGACGCAGTACCGACCGACCGCCAAAGTGGCTAAGCGAACCAGCATCAGCGGCAGCGTCTGAGAGAGATAATCCCCTTGATGCATACTTTAAGGCGCGTCTAATGGCTTTTTTAGAATTTAAATGAACGTGATTTGCTCTTCATTTGCCCTACGCTCGCTTAGACGTTTGCGTCAGACCTCCACATTGTTTTGCGCTAAGGACTTTTGCCTGCCTACAGCTCAATGCGTCTATGTGTGTGTGTGTGTGTGTGTGTGTGTGTGTGCGTGTATGCGTACGCTTCCGAGGTTTTCTTTCTATTTACGTATCAACGCTTGCTTAGTTGGCTGCTTGTTTTCGTTATCATAACAAATCCATACTTTCCTCTTATGAATTTATAATTTTGCCAAAGCGCTTTTCTCGTTTGTTCGCTCATTGGAGGCTTTGCATTGTTCAGCTGCCGTTCAGCGTATCAAATTTTTCATTGTGTCGTGAATATATTTAGCTTCCCTTTAAGTTCTAAAGTTGAATTGGTGCTATTCTTGGACATTTTGTTTTTGCGACGCAGCGTGTCTGGCAATGCAGCGATTACCCACTAAGCCTATCAACTTTTTTTAACTCGTCCCATTCCAGTATTTGCAGTTATTACAAATTGTTCCTTCCATGCTTACCATCATGCCCTCCTCGCATCCGGATGCCGATAGTCTTAAACTTGCATTTAAATGCATTGAAAGCTTTTTATGATTCATGTCTGGTTGGGTGTGTGTGTGTTTGTGATAGAATGCTGCTCCTTTCATTGTTTGCGTATGCTGGCAACGTTCTGGTGATGAGCACATTAAACTGATCCTAAATGGTTTTTTAACGGCACATTTAATCCATAAATATAACTGCGCGTGCGTCACTTCGTATGTGAGGTTGCGTCAACATTCTGCATTCGGATTTGTGCTCGCTCTTTGGCTCCTCCGTTTGTGGAGAGAAGGAATGGGAGACGAGTTACCAAAGGCGGTGTCGGGTTAAAGCGTCAAACAGCATTTTATTTAGGTATGTATGTGTGCGTGTGAAATTGGTATTTGTCTTCATTCGCTTGAGCTTTTATTGCTCTTTAAAACAAAGTTGGAAGTTTACGAGTTTTATTGTGAAATGCTTCTTTTCATTGTTTATAGTTTTGCATAGCTCGGCTTGCTCGATGCGCCTTCTGCCAGCTCCTATTCATGCCATTGAGTCAAGAAGAAAAAATAAAATCAGCCATTTGGAGTTTATTTGAGCTACTTTAAAGCCAGTTTGTTAATAATCGCCTGAGATTTGTCAAAAGCAATTTGGTTCATAACTTTTGAAAAAAGTTTGAATTAAGCGATCGTCCTAGCTGCATACTTATGTATGCAAGGATTTTTAAGCTTTGAGCAACAAGAGACACAATTAATGCAATGGAAGTATTTAAACTAACTAGTGAACAGCATTGATTTGTGACACCAGGCTACAAAATCGAAAAAAATTCAAATCAGAACTGCGTTAAAGGCGTACTATATCTTCTTATTTTGTGATATTACAAGTACGACAAGGGTCCGATCCGTGCATCCTTTGCCTGATGTTATGCAAGCCAATTGAACTATTGGTCCCTAAGAGTCTTTATGAAGCAGAATATTTCCTTCCTCTCCATGGAATAGCAGGGGCAGG
This sequence comes from Rhagoletis zephyria, assembly GCF_001687245.7. NCBI lineage: Eukaryota > Metazoa > Arthropoda > Insecta > Diptera > Tephritidae > Rhagoletis > Rhagoletis zephyria. Next base: position 27,332 of record NW_016163766.1, on the reverse strand, counting down.
TAATGCTGGCGGTTTCACAGGACGAAACAGCTTCCATTGGCTAACTGTTTAACATTGTCGGACTTTCGTGGGCTTTGTAGGAAGGATGTGTGACTTAATCCGGATCAACTGCAGTTAATACCCGAGTTGATCCGGATCAACGCTACCGTCTGTTTATGCTTTAATGTGCATTTAAAAACGGACATTTGGAGTACAAAAAAATTACTTTAATTGTTAAAACTTATTGCTACAGATATGTAAATAAATATTATACATCCAAAAAAAATATAATAATAATAAAAGTTATTAAAAAATCTAGGGAAATAATATTACCACTGAAATCGATTTTTAATAAATTTTCGTGGTTTGGAGATCGAGATGGAATTTGTGTTGCTTAGTGATAACGGGGCATATTAGTTACAATGTCAGGGTATGCAAGTTAAGTTTAATAAATTCTTTTTTAAGCCAAAGAGGCACGTGGCATTGGTCGACTTCGTATTGTACTTGTGTGAAGAGATCTAGACACGCTGTCCACCCTGCAAAAGTTTTAGAACCAGGTGGTCCACTGGGACGTAGTTTTAAAGTAGATATTTGCAAAGGACCAGTTTGCATACTAGTAACTTGTTACGCTTACCTGGACCACTTAAAATGTAAAAAAACGGATATATGTATTGAACACCTCCTCTTCTTGGTCCATCGGCATTATGATTCGACTGCAGAATGTGCCATGGTCGTCCAAAAGGAGTAGTTGTCTAGGTGGTCCCATGTTATGCAGCGTTGCACCAGAGGTGGTCAGGTCCAATGACATCGCAATGTTATTGTAACCATATTTTCTCCATATATTTGGACCGTTTTGGTTACTAGTGTTGGTTACAAGGCAGCATGGACCTGAACTAGTATTTAACCTCGTCCCACTTTTTGCAGGGCATTAACTTACATACATACATACATTGTCAGTCTAATTTACACGGTTGCCATAGCGATCACTTCATTTCCGTTCGAGCGGATTTAATGACGTGTGTGTTTGTGTGCTTTTCCAAACGTGTAGAAGCAACAGCTGTGGCCAGCATAGAAGCGCAAATGACCAAAGCACTTGGGGCGAAATTTCCAACTACTTATGTATGTATATCTGTGTATTTATATGTATATGTACGCACTTATACAGCTTATTTATGCAAGTGGCATGGCGAGCATGTGGAGCCGATGTGTTCCAAATGTATAACTGATAGCCCCTTATGTACATACGTACATACCCTGTAGCAATTCGGACCCCACGCTAGGTTTGCCCTCGGATGGTCCCTATTTTTACTTGTACTGGTCCCCTGCCAATGGGTTCAACTGTCATTTTTAACATTTGCGTGAAATTGGAAAAGGATCGGTCCAACAACTCATCGTAAGATGTCCTCTTCTGGTTAATTGTTCTTTATTAACTGGTTTTGGACTAGTCCATTTACATTTTAAGTTTTATAAATTTTTTCCTTTGCATTCGATTTTGTTGTGTACTTCACGGATGCTTTTTCGTAATTAAGAAAAAACGAAAAACACAAACTTTAAGTTATATGTTCCACCAATGCGTTTTCAAACCCGATTCTAACCGGTAAAATTTTAACCGGTGAGGTACTGGTGATTTGGGAGAATTCGACGCCTTATTTCTGCAGGCTACGTACGCATTTATGTATGCATGTGTGTATTAGTCCATGTGTTTACACGTTCACTTGTAAACAGATACTTTGCCCCTACTCCCATTCTAGGTACTCCTCACTTTCCACTTCTTTGCCACAAAGAATGCTTTGCTCATTTTTATTTCACTCTTAAATTAAGATATTCGCCACAATCGATGTCCCATCTATGGATCGCATGGCAGTTCAATAGCTCAACGACATTATTGTTGGTGCTTACATTTCTTTTTGCTCACCAAACACACACATATACATACATACACATATACATACAAATACAGGCATTTGGTGGGGTGAAGAAAGCCGCAAGCGGTCCGGGGGAGGAAGTCAGTAATGGTTAAATATGGAGGAAGTAAGTTTGCGCTTAAGTGCATTTAATTTATTGGCAGCGGTGCCCAAACTGTTTCTTATTGCAGAGTACTTCGGCCATATCTTTGTCTCCAGGCGGGCGCTGCATAAGTCATAATAGAAATTGAATTGAAAAACTCTGGCTAGCACGGCTGGGTTCAAAAGTAATTTTCGCTTATTTACAGTAATTGGCGGCATGTCGATAACTTCTTCGATGTAAACGACGAGAGTTTAATTGTGAAATGCGGCGCAAACAAGGCATTATGCGGCGCACCCTGCAAAACGGACTTTCGAAATCCCATCGTGCTCTCTGCCTCCGCACGCCACAACTCCAGTTTGGGCATTTGGCTTGGCGATTGGACGAAACTACGTACGTACGTAGGAAAAACGAGACCGTAAAAACTAACAAAGTAAAAATAGGCGGGAGCCGGTGGCGAGGGGCGAACTCGTATGTTGTCTGATAGTTTGCGTTGTCGTGGAACGTGCTGCAGCAAATGTTTGCCAAGCTTAACTCGAGTGTTAAACACGAGCAGCTGCTGTCGCGTAGTCTGGCCGCCCGCCTGCCTCGTGCGGCCGCTTTCACACTTGTCAGCCGCTAGCCACCAGTCGGCAGCCAGTGTCGATATGTTGCGGTGTGGCAATTTGGCGTAGCATGTTGCACGCAGTAAGTTCCTCCGTAACGGCCTTCCACACACACCCACACACTCGTACGTTTAATGGCAGCCGTACGACATTCCTTGCCGGCCACCAACATTCAGCCGGAGTACTACCAGTTTGGCTGGCTGCTTGTTGGTCGTTTGGGTGATATCCTTCCGATATATTTTCGCTTTCGACAAAGTGCTCGCTGTCGCCATTGTTTTTGCTGCAGCTTTCAGCCGTATTAGTTCGACAAGCTCTTTGCTTGTTGCTTTTTTGTCAGCCATGCCGCGCCAAAGTTTACTTAAAAGCAATTTGAGTTATCGAGCCGCTGCCATGTATATGGTTGTTTTCACCCCTCGCACCAGCGCGCGCTGGAATTTGGTGGCAGGACGCTTGTCACATGACCTGCCCATGAAGCTGGCCGCAATTTTTGCTCTTCCTTTTTTTGTACAGCAGCCAAAACCCACTGGCCCTTAACTGGATTAATCTGGGCTGTTGCATTGTCTTAACCTCAAAACGGAAGAGCGCGGTTTTGCGACAACAGTAACGGCGTCTTTTTGTCTGTGCATGTGTGTTTGTGTGGCGACTAGCCGGGGCATTTCTTTTAGCACATGGGTAGACTGTGAGCTCCGCTTTATTCGCCAGCTTTCTCCATTCGAGTTTACCTCGAGTTGTCCCCTAATTGATTTTTCTTTCTCACTTAGCCATCTTCGTTCACTTTCTTAGTTTGCCTTGGCACCCTCCGCCCATCTGCTCTTCCTTGAATGCCTTCAATGTACACGAACAGAAAGCTACATTAAATGGAAAAGGAATATCTTAGCAAATAGAAAATTGATAATTAATTATTAATGCTGCGCTCGAGTCCGTTCATGCTTCCCTGATTATTACTGGATATTTGCTGTTCGATGCTGTTTGTACTCGTATTATTTATTTACTTTTCGTATTAGATTTTAATTTATTTCTGATGCTGCGTTTGTACTATCGCCTTTGTTGCATCAACACGTCTTTAGTATTCTTAACAAGATGGCAAACAGAGAGAGTATCGATTACTTTCCTTATTAAAAATACCGCAGAAAGCAGAAAAGATGCGGAGATTTGTGATTGTGAAATTTTTGGGAATTCGGAAGTTCGGCAATTCCTTTGACGCATGCAATTACTTAAGTTTACATGATAGTCATCAGCGTCGGCATTGGCTTGGTATACAAATGTTTCCATTTGCAGTGGACGTGTTTGTTGTGTGACTTAAATCATGAAAACCTCTCGTAATTTTCAGTTTCCGTCTCAACAAATCATCACTTGAGAATCTCTTGTACTTTGCAAGTGCGTAAATATGGCATATACAGTGATGGACTCCAAATTAAACTCACTCAAAAAAGAAATGCAACTTTTTACTTCACAAGAAATTGTCAGCTTGAGCAATTTGAGAAAGAAGGCCGAACATTGAAAAGCAACCATTAGAGGTATTTTCCTTGACTTGACAAAATCTCGAGCAGGTCGAGTGTACCCGTGAGAACCCTTTTCTGCGCGCCGTCGTGAAAATTGCAGCATTTACGCATTTCAGTTTGCTTTCTCTCAAAATTTTCGGAAGACAAAATTTGACAGCACTAAATAAACTAACGACGTTATTTTGTGTTAGATTAAACTGTTACTTCATAAAATTCTTTAATAGAGAACATTCTGCTAAAAGATATCCTAGGAATGAAAACCGCTTCATACTGGCCAACTCTACCTTGTATTCTGTGTACCTAGCAGATTTTCCATTTGTTTTCCCAAGACGTGCGAAAAACAGGACTAATATACTGTTTGTTAATACTAGGAGTATTCACGATCCGGTGCATACTGTCTGGCATGGTGCATAGATATCATAATTGGGTAATGTTGTAATTTTTGTTTCTATGCACCATGCTAGACAGATAATATGATAATGATGAACTCAAAGCAGTTGGCGTTGTAGATGGAATAAAACTTAATTAACCCGTGCACTAATATCAGATTAAATCTTATCAATCAGATTTTTATATTGAACAATTAGTAGAGCGGAATATAATAGGTTTGAAGGGAAGATACACAAATTCTGGCAAACAATTGGTCTAACGATTCCCAACTTCCACATTCCGGAACTCAATTTCATTGGTATTAATATTTTATGAAATGAAAGCTTCTTCAATTATTTCCTTATTAGCAGACATTTGTTGCCGAGAACAGAAAACTACGCAAATTCTATCTCTCTCCTTTGCGAAGTGACACCAGTTGTTGACTTCAGGCGCAGACAGTTAAGTTGGATTATTGCTGTTCACACACAGTCTCTGTCGAATGCAGGTGCGTGAGCGTCGTCTCTAGTACGTTTCTTCAGGACGCCCATAAAATTTATCTTTGGTCTCATGGTCTTTCATTTGTTTGGGCTTGCTTTCGCTGAATGCTCCATATAGAAATGCCTAGTTCATTTCATTTCCTGCATTGCGGTGATTATTGCATTCTATTTGTTGAGGATGTTTGACACACTCATACAGCGATCCCTTCACTCCAAAAAATAGGCCCGCTTGCAGTCCCATCTGATGGTGAATAGTCGCTGCCGACTTCAGTGGAGCACTAAACCGAATACGCCAGAGTGACCCCACTAAATCTCCCTTTCGTTTTGCCGCAACTCAGGGTCGGATACCGATAGGGTACAGCATATTGCAAACGGTTTGCCCAGGGAGTGAAAACCCGGAATTGAGTCGATACAACTGAAACTGCTATTTAATCTTGCCAACACTAAGTCTCTGGTGTCTTCAATAATGTGACCATCACTATGTATATTCATATGCACGTGCACACATACTTATATTTATGTATACGTTTCCATGTGATCACAGCACTTAGACCTTATCACCTTCAATTAAATTTGCTGAGATCAATTTAGGCTCCGTTGTGGCAAGTACTTACCACCACTCCAAGTGGTATGGGTGGAGGTGTGTGTGTGTGTGTGTGCTTGTTGTTGGTAGTTTGTGATGCCTTGTTTGCCCATCTAATTGGTTGATATTAATTCATTTATAATTAAGATGTAACAATTGAATCGCTAGAGTGCGTCGAGCATCGTAGGGGGCGGGGACGTCTCTGCGTGGCAGGAGTAGATATGAAGGCTCTTACAGTTGGAATTGCATTTCTGAGAAACAGTCAGTAACCGCAACATTTCTAAGATGCATTTGAAGATTCGGTTTTGCATCGAAATGAAGTGAAAGCGTATTTATATGTATATGTATAAGTACTTATGTGCACTTTTGCTCTTGTCTGCATTAGCAATGCCAAAGCAGTGGCCGTAAGTAATCAAGTGTGTACTTGCAGTCCGAAATGAAACTCGCATTTCCTTTTAATTTACTTATATGTTGAAGATTCCCCTCAAAGATACACAAAGCGCACTCGCACGTACAAATTTGCAAATGAAATGAATATGTCTGTCTATCCTTGTTAGAAGGGGGAGGGGGGGCGCTCCAGTGACAGACGCAGCATTGGCTGCGCTTCCGATCGAATGGATCCTAATGAAATTAGGAATATGCAAAGCTACAATCACTCTGAGCCAATGTGTGTGTGTGTGTGTGTGAGAGTACATTTGCCTTAAACGCACATTAGTGCATTTCGATAAACAGTTATCAACGCTTTGCGTCGTTGCAACGCAACGGTCATCTGCAAGCCCCGATGCCAGAGAGGTCTGCCTAGCAACCTTTCCCCACCATCCACCCACCCCTACAAGCTGTTGCCAGCGCTGGCTTTACAGGTGCTTTCGAGCTACAAGCTTAGCCAACTCGGGCGCCAGTGACGCGTAACAACTACTGGATATATTCGTAGTTCTGCCTAATGCCGATTACTGGTATTTTACTCCACCACTCAACTGTGCTCCTCATAAGTAGTTGACCATTGCTATTTACTCTTTGCTATTTGTTGTTTGCTATTTGCTCTTTGCGAATTGGCATTTCATATTTCATATTTTGCGGAATGACACTCAGTCCTCTGTCACTTGTCTTACCTTTCCATCTGCGGATTATTTCACTGCTGTATTTGGCCCCTTTTAGATACAGCAACATAGAGTACGCTCTTAAGTGCATGACAGCGTACACTGAGAATAAAATCAACGAAAATTGGTTAATATTACCAAATTCAAAATTGAAAAGTTATCAAAGTGATTTTTGTTGAATATTAACAATGCAATGGTTGATATTTTCAACAATGACTTTGTGATACTATCCACATTTTTTACTTTAAACAAATTTTTGTTTGCCAGGTTTCTCGTTTGAATACGCGTATGTTCTGCACTTCACAGATGCTTTTTCCTAGTTCGGAAACACAAAGCAAACATTTTTATTATTATTTTACCATGTTGCTTCTGCGGGATTTGTACCCGCATCTTCTGAAAGTTAGCAAATAACAGCAAGCACTCTCACCTACAGTCATTCTGAACATTTTTCCTCAAATGTTCAACTTGAATAACTTTTCTTTGACGTTCGATTTCATTCTTCACTTCACAATTGCTTTTTCTTAATTATGAAAAGCAAAACGAATCGAAAATCAAGATCATATTTTCGATTCGTACAAATTGCCTCGGAGCATTCGAACCTGAACCCGCTGGAAGCGTATAAATAACTGCAAGCATCTCTGCTCCTCTAGCTACAGCCAGACTTGCGAATGTGTTTTCAAATGTTCAACTACAATCACATTTCTTACAATCGGTATATTTACTATGAAAAAATCAAACAATAATTTGGTTGAAGAAACCATTGGGCTTTTGTCTCAGTGTAGGTTATGTTGTTATTGCTTCAGAAGTGACGTTCCTCTTCTGGCTTAAATGTGCTCTACTTAATGGTCGTTTAGCGTTTTCGCAAAATTGACTCTTGCAAAATTATCGGGCCAACGAATAGCCAATTATAGTTTACTACAACATGGACCCCCATTTCAATTCAAAAATTCAGTAGAACTTTGCGTCAAATAGTATGTATCATGCGTTGACGTTTTTGAACGCTCAAAAGTTTGTCATGCTACTTAGTTTATGAATTGTCTTCTATACATGTATATGTATGTATGTATTTACACATCTACCGACTTTGATTTGCCGTTACCAGGCTTCGAATTTTACTTGGCATTTGAATCACATCTGTAGATGAGAGAGAAAATTGCGTCCTTGAAAAGTGTGTACTTAAACTTTATTTGTTTTTTGAAAAATTGCGAATATAAATAGGTAAAAGCACAAATTACTTATTTACATTTAAAGTGCCCATGAGTTACGTGAAAAAATTCATATTAATCCTGTTATTCACAAATGGCATTGTAATAGAAGAGATCTAGTACGATCTAATAGATTCCTGTCTATTCCAGCCGTCATAATACCTGGTATAGCAGTGAGGTGCGTTGCTTTTTGATTTTTTTCACTCTTAGATTGTTATTGCTAATAGAGAAAATGCATACACTTATATCACAAAACCCCGCAGTGAAGTTCTGGACGTTAGCCTGGTGTCAGAAGGGCCGGTTGTGAATTTGGCGATACTTGATTAGCAATAGCTTTCCGAGAAGCACCCATAGATTAGCCATATAAAATTCATCCCTCGTTAATCTGTAATTTTAAAATAATCTCAGATTAAACCGGTAACTTTTCGGTGTCCAAACTAGTTTTAACAATTATTTTTGCGAAGAAGAGGAGAAATGCTAAATGCAAAAATAAACAAAAATGGACGCTATCAGGGAAGTGAGGTTTGTAAAGGTATTTTTAATGAAATATTAAGTTTAAATATATTTAAATTGCTAATATAGCAGAAAAAAGTTATCACGATGGCACAGGGAAGAAACATAACTTTTCTTTGAGATGTGAGAATAAATGACAAGTAAAACAAATTTGACGGCTAATAATAATTGCCCGTGTAAACGGGGTGACTAAAAAATGAGCTTTGATTGAGATTATATTTATATGTGAACATACTTGAAGCGGTAGTAGTTATACATAGCTGATATTTCGAAGATCACCACATCTCCTCATCAGACTTTCTGATGTTGTCCAACAAATAGAGAATATACACATTTACTCCACCTCCGAAGAAGCATTTTTAATGCAGAAGTACACTCGGAGGTTTGTCATTTTATGCCGAGGGGCGACCGCTATTTGAAAAAACTTTTTTTTCATGTTGCTGGGATCATAAATTGAACCATAGGCCTGCTGAGTGCCAGTAGGCACATTTAAGCACTCGGCCAGTCAGAAAACATGCAATAAAGTATTAAGGACCACTAAAATAATAATGAACATGAATTTTTCACTGGTTTTCATTTGTTTTACTTTTGATCTAAAAAAAAAACTTTTGAACTTATTTCGCTTTGCTCTTTTCTAAATAAAAGCTATCTTCACTGTTAATAAGTAGTTCTGTTGTAATTTTTGGTCATGACTTCAAACCAACTTAGACATTTTCGTCATTTATCTGGTTTTTCTTAATTTCAATAACGGCGACCGGTCTTTTTCAAATTGCAATTTTTCGAACGGCTCGAATACCGGTTTTGGAAAATATCTAAACTATTATCTAGTCAGCCGTTTTACAGGCGTTTGTAATAAAGTAATAGATAGCATAGCATGCACCGAAAAGAAGCAAAGAGAAAAGGAAATTCCGTCATCAAGAAACAAAAAAATTCTAAAATTTCCGCAAAGCTCGTAGGAAAGCGTTCAAGCAGGCCCAGCACCTGGTCATGATGCTACTGCAAGCCGTTCCACGAGCAAAGCTCTTTTAAGCTTTCTATACATTTTGTATAGACGCGCGTGCAGAGTAAAAGCTCTCTCCGCTCATCGCTGCTTTAAAGAGATCGGCAAAAAATGGAAAGAATTGAGAGTGGTTTTCATGGCGACAGCAGGGAGCCAAATGAAACCAAAAAATTTTGGATTTATCATTTTTCGCCAATTCCACTAAAGGAAATGAAACCCACCTGGACATCCATTCCCGCCTAACGCCAAGCTACGCTTGTAGGCTTAATGTTGCAATGCGGCGTAATTCGGGCAGAGCTCGGGTGGTTTGGCTGGCGGACTACCGTGCACTTGTGTAAAATTTCGATAAAGGTTATATCACAGCTATACCAAGCAGAGAATCATAGATCGAAGGAATTCTGGGAACTGAAGCTTCCGTACGATTCTACACAGATGGCTCCAAATTAGTAAACATGTAAATTTATAGAACATAAGGAACTTGACTTATTTTAAGTCACGATACGGTACAGGACGGTATAATCCCTCACGATCCGCAAAGGCACTCAAACGGGCGCAGTGCTCAAGAGCTCAAGTTAAGTTCTAAAATCATATTTATTAATAAGATTTCCGTCCACTTTTAAACTACGTTTTTATAAAGAAAAAGCTAACATTTATAATCTATAAAGCTTTATTAATATAACATGTGGAAGAAGTCTAGCTCTCAATTGCAACTCTGTGTACGACATATCTGCTCATACGACGCGGTCAACAAAGGGATTAAACGGGATTTTAGACAACAACGTTGGTCTCAACATCAAGTCGTCAACGAGTGAGGGGATATTTTCATATTTTTAAGAGATCAGCTTTTATTTACTCTGAAGGCCGTTTCAAACAGCGATTCTTATATTTGTTTTGTATATTGCACTAATATAATTTTTTTATCTACACTATTTATACTAAAATAAATTGGTAAAATACAATCACCAAAAATGTAGCTTTCCAATTATAAACTTTTTGGGCATGTTTGGTGATGACCTTTGCCATTTTGTAATTGAAAATGTAATTATAATGGCCTACTCAATTTTAAGCATTTGTTTATCGATTTATTGCTCTTTTATTTATGCCGAGTTGTTCATTTGCGAGTAGTTGTTTTGCTACCGAAAACAGTTTTCTATTGTTTTGCCCAATATTTGTTTTAATAATAATTTATGAGCAGTTCATTTGAATATGTAATCCAAAGCAACAAAACCGCGAATTGACTTTATTAATTCTCCGCAAAAAGAGAAAAAAAAACTATTTAGCTGAGTCCCAGCGCTATTTGCTTTTGACTTTGAAAAATGCTGACAAAAAAAGATAATAATTTGTACAAAAAATGTGAAAAATTGGGATGCTATATTCGAGTTGACATACCTCCCGGCAAGGTGCAACACCATTCTGCGGCAATTAACAATTAATTATTTAAATTAAATGACAATTTACGCTTTTTACTGATTTCGGCTTGAAATTTATTGCGCTATGCTTTTTGCATCTCGCCGTGAGTTCTTTTGTGCTTTTGCAGTTTTTTTTTGTACTTACACATATACGTATGTATGTATGTATCAGGGTTGGGCACGCTGCACAAAATTTTTAATGCACTGAGCATTTCATTACCACTATTCGTGCAGTGGTAGTGAAATTTGAAATGCATTGGCACTAAGTGCGTAGTGGCAGTGAAAAGAATTTGTCACTACAGTATATTTTGCTTTGCTGTCTTTATGCTTAAGTGCACATTTAAGATACCTACCCCAAAATGCGCATCAGCGGCATTATTTTTAACGTTTATAAGGAAACTGCTCCGATAGATGCATTCAATATATCTGCGCATTGGTGATACCTGCCTTAAAAATAGCGCAACTATTATCAAAGAAAGTATTATGTTTACCTGCACTGGCCCTACACTTAGCCTAATTTTACAAACTTTTATCTATTTTGCTCATCTCACAGAACAAGGAAAACGGCTATAATTTTATGTATAATTTCTACTTGGTAAGTGCTCCTCCACTATTTGATTTCATAGCGATTCGGATACCTTTCTCATTGAAGTAGTAAAGAAAATTCGCTTAAGTGCTTTTTTCGGTTAAGCGCTCAAGTTTTTCGTGCAAAGATGGATGGGCTGCTAAGCAAAATATACTGTACCACTAACCATAGTGAAATTTTAAATGCAGTACCACCAAAGCCCTAGCGGTAGTGAAAATTTCGATTAAGTGCAGCGTGCCCAACCCTGGTATGTATGTATGTATGTATGTAAAAACATGCAAGTACATATTATTGTTTGGTTGACGTTGTCGTTGTTTGTGTCACAGTTGCATTTAGCCGCTGCATTTCTGCACTTCTGCACTTCGCGTCGCCAGTGTTTTTGTTTAATGATATAAAATGACAAAAATTAAATAAATTACCAATTCACACAGGGCACTCACGTGTTAATATTTTAAATCATAAATAATATCAATTGCAATCAACCGAGTCACTCACTACACCAGCGACAGCGACAGCGAACCGAGCAAATTAAGCGATATGCCGCGTAGCGTGGAGGAGGGCTGGGCGGCTGCAAGTTAAGTGATGCTTTTGTGTTGCCGCTGTGATGGTTGGGCAAGTCTGGCGCTGGTATTTTTGTGGGCGGTTGCCAATGGACACCAATGCTGGCGGGAAAATGGCGGAAAACGAGAACAACGGAATCATATCTGCGCGCTGTTGCAAATAAATTAGCAGCGAAACAATATGTGCAACACGCAATGCGAGCTGATAACGCAACAAGCATCGTGCGACCGTCGCGAGCAAAAATGACAGCCGGCACCTGACATCTGGCGCTAGCGGCGAGGCGTCAGAGCGACAATGGTGTCAAATGAAAAAGTTTCAACTCATTTGTTTGCCTTTCTCTGGTTAATTTACACATTTGCATGGCTTTGGTTGCGGATAAGGGCTATAGGTGTGTGTGTGTGTGTGTGTGTGTGTGTGTGCGTAGGTGTATGCACAGTACCACATCGGTAACTGTCAATGTTTGTTAACAAACACTTGCTGCAAGTATAGTTTACGTAGCTGCCTTTGTTATTGTTTACCTGATCTTGTTTATCCGCGCTTGAAGTGGCCGAGGGTTTCCACACACACCCCCACATTCGCACGGTTTTATGCACATTAGGGTGCATCCCTCTGCAAAAAAAAACATCGGTACCATTATTTATATTTTAAGACTTCCGACGAAATATTTCGGAAAAATATTGGAATTTACGTGAGCTGGACTCATTTGAAATTTCCTCCAAAGACCGAGTTTTTATAAAAAACTTTAGATTATTTTTATAAAATATTACCTCAGACCATAGAATAGCTTAAACTTTAAAGGTCCATTTTTATTAAATTATCAACGGAATAAAATAACGAGATTGTTTTTTTGAAGATGGCCCAGCTCACGTAAATCTTAATATTTTACCGAAATATTTTGGCTTCAGTCTTAAAATATGTTAACTTTTATGTAATGCACCCTAATGTACTTACATATGTATGCCTATATTACTATTTATAGTATTTAAACTGTTATATAAAATTTAAAGGCGAGCTATTGTGATTGAAAAACTTCCAAGTTACCGAGCGGAGGCCCACTGGAACCCACTCTGTATTCCTAGGCCATTTACGGCATTCACAGAGAGTCTGCCTCAAACTACACTAACTCCCGAGGTCTCCGCGCTGCTCAAAACATATCTTCGCATACCCGCAAAACCCAACTCAACTCAACACGCATCGCTCTGCTCCAACCCTTCGGAGTGAAACGCTCCCTAGGCCCTCCGTTGGTTGTGCTTTACGACAAAGATTGGCGGACAAACCGATCCAGGCCGCTAAAACAACAACAACAGCAAAATTGGCATCGTTAAGCGTTAATTCGTTCTTGTTCACCCACAGCTCTGTTAAAAATAAAGCAAAAGTATATGTAACATATGTCTGAGGCATATAAAAATATAAAAACCCCATAAAAAAAAATAAAATAATTATTTTATACCAGCGAAAAAGGGCTTACCCAGAAACAAAAATCTTTTCTTACACAAATCTGTGCTTGCGTAGAGGAGATTGATCTTTCGCTTCCGATTAGCCATGTTTTGCCTTTGTTTAGAAGTCTAGTTCTCATTGTTACTCAGGGCCATAATAACGTTTTCTTGCCTCTAAAATATTCAGGGATGAACTTCGATACACGAATATCAGCAACAGCGTACACCGTTTCACCAGGGTTGAAGTAATAGTCGTAAAGCCGAAGTTCTTCATTACCTCCTGGTTATCTGAAGAAAGAGCAACATTTGCTCTGCTCCCACCTGTGGCTAAATGTAGTCCTTAAGCGTCGCCGATAGCAAACGGCTTCAGCGTAAAAGCTCCTTGTTCTTAGATTAATCCTCAGCATTTTATGTACCACAGTCAATTCCTGAGCGGTCGATAAATATTTTTCTAATCCCTACTTGAAGGAATATTGGTTAAAAATTTCCGCCGTAATTTACACTTGGTTCACAATTATATGTGTATTTGGGCTTGTGTGCGGGATCTAATCACCCAGCCGGCAAAAACAGTCACCTATAAGCACTTACCTCTCGTTTGAAGTGATAGGCTTCTTTTTATTTTGTATGGAATGGCCGGAGTTGTAAGCTCGTCTGATTCATATTCCTTTAGTAGATAAAAGTTTACTTGAAACTTTGCACCAGACGCGCACAAACACGTCTACTTTGAATTGCTGTGGCAACACACCGTCTCCTATGATTTGGAATGGCAGCGCAAGCATAATATCTTCCAATACAGTTTCCAAAGGGAAGGTCCACACTTTGAAAACGGGGCAGAAAACCTAGTGCCTGAAATATTGTAAGATTAATAGAGAGAACTAGTACCAGTCTCCCCACTCTTTACTAAACGTCAACTTAGTTTGAAAATTTCCAAAAGCTACCAATAATTTTAGTTTTCGCCTAAACCGAATTTGTATGAAAAAGCTTCGCTTTCGATTTGGTATAGAATGAACCTAAAAAAGATGCACTTAACTATATTGGCTCACAATCAGGCCAGTTATTGTTGCTTAATTTGCTCACTTAATAGGATCAAGCGATCTTTTCATACTTTGTATTGCTCTGCGAAATGACGTTCGTGGTGTTCAGAAAAAATATTTGCTGAATGCCGAATGTATTTCTATTGAAAAAGTGCTGGCTGTGGCAAAGAATAAAAAAACAAAAAATCCATTGAACAAATCAACACCGATTTGGTTATAAAAACGAGCAAACGGTTTAATTGATTTCGTGATTTAATTAAAATTACTTTTTATTTTACTGCAAAACAAAAATTGAAATTATGCCATAAATAAATACATACATACACACTAACATAGGCACAAACGAACGCATCGCTCCTACACACACACACTTGCACTCAATATGCAGTTGCAGTGGCTGATGGATTTCTGCAAGCGCGCGGAAGGGTGTGCGCGTGTGTGTTGTCGGCACATAGCAGTTTTAGTGCGTGGCAAGTGCGGATTGAATATTTTATTGCCCGCCACACACTCGCTCGCTCATCGCCGCTATGGCCAACTATGCATCCCTGAATGCTTCGTTGCCCTGCCCATATGTCACTTAATGCCTGTCGGACTGTCCGTGCGTTCATCCGTCTTTTCATCTCCATATCTGCTGCTGCTATGTATTTGTGCACGAATGTTTGTTTGTTTGTTTATCAGTTATCTACTTGTATTTGTTAGTCGGCGTATTCCGCCAAGCTGTTCTCTGATCCTATTTATTTGCATAAGGATTTTTTAATTAAAACTAAACGAAAATATAATTGAAAACGCGATTTACAAGCAGCATCAGCCGAAGTGCTGCAAAAGCAGTAAAGCACACAACAACCGCCGTTGCATTAAATAGCAGCAACAACAAAAACAAAAAATAAACAAATTCAAACGAGAAAAATTAAAATTAATATTTTTTTGCATCGCGTGCGTAACTGTAGTGGCTGGTCATACTCTTCACCCATACAAACATACATACTTAAGCATCCCAGTACGAAAAGAAACTAGTTTAAATGTCGATGTTCAACCAGTTTTTTACCCACCACAACTAATTTAAGATATGACTTTCTTCCTTGGGACGAACTGTTGACTTTAACATGGCGATGTTCTAAATAGGCATCAGTCAATTAACCGACTCGGAGTTTGATTTCAACTACTTCAAAATGCATTCGGCTTAAAGCACTTCAAAGTCGCGCTTTCGTTCTGCACTTCACAGTTGCGTTTTCATATTTCCACGCTTAGCTACAGCCAGACATGTATGTAAATGTGCAGCAAGTCGAATGTCCTACTCTGCATTTGATTTCAACTACTTACAAATGCGTTTGGCTTAAAGCTAAGTGGTTATAAATCCATTTGAAGTTAGTTGCTACATAATCAGAAATACATTAATTATTCTGGGGTAATTGGTTGAGCTATGCCCTACTGGGATTGTCCAGCTTGTATGCATCTATGTATGTACCCAACAAACAGTGGAACAAAAAATTTTAAACGCTTGAGAACATCTTATTTCTCAATGTGATTTACAGCATTGTTTATCATTTGAAACTAAACATTTTCTAAAATTTTTCTCAAATATTGTTTATCAACATAGACAACATTTGAGAAGAATTTCTTTTAGCATTTCGTTCTGTTCCATGTTAACAATGCAAAGATGTCGAAGTCTATCGGTAGTCTCCGACATCATTAATTACAACCGAAGGGAAGATATAGTCTGCGGCATCGATAGTGACGAACAATTTGCCTTCTTAAAGTGAAATAATGTCTTTATGTTAATAAAAATTGCAAATGCAATAAATACAAAAAAAAAATATTTTTCTATAAAAACTGTCTGTCTGTCTGCAAATGGCATGCATCATTGGCGACACTATACAATTATTTCAGTGAGAGTTAATTGATTTCATTTCGCTCCGCTCCTCTCACATTTGAGAAAATGTTGAGAATTCGATATTTCTCCATTTGAGAAGAAAGCAAAACTCCGTATTAAAAATGTGCCTTTTAGTTTGAGAACCCTATCAATGGCTATTTGAGATACATTTGAGAAGTAACGTTTGATATTTGAGAAAAGGATTGATTCACAAATGCATCTAAATTGAGATTTAACAAAAATGTTGATTGGATATGTATAAAAATGGATAGGTTTGTGTATGTGCGCGCAAACCGCAGAAAATAATAACCCGCTGAAGCATTTGCACATTCGCATTGTACTCGGCTCGCATTTGTGTAGCTGCGGCTATGCGAGCGTAAATATGGCGGAATAGACTGGCAATCGCATCAAAATGCATTGCATCGTAAGCGGCGCGTAGGTTCGTGTGAGTGTGTGCGGGATAGTGTAAAGGTCTGATTATGCATACTTCGCATAACTTCGCACAACCATTTGTAGCAGTGCAATCGAAGTGTAACTTAAGAAAATGTGAAGCAAAATCCAAACTTAACAGATCGCTAAGTTTTTAAAAGTGCTGCTAATTTATGGGTAATGGTATACATACAAAGTACATACGAAATTACAGTTTAAAATGTATGCGAAGTTGTGCGCAGTTATGTGAAGTATGCATAATCAGACCGTAAGTGTGTGCGCGAGAGTGTGTGTGAATGCGTGTAATCTCTGTGAGTGACTGAATGATTTCCGAACGTTTCGTTTAGCTGAATTGGCTTCAGTTTTTGGCTTCAGTGGTCGAGCGCTTAAGCAGCAAATACAGCGGAATGGAAAAAAATAATCACCTTGCAGGTAAAAACGCGTTAAATTGAATAAAGAAATCGACAATCACTAACTTCACTTCCAGCAATCATCATCTGTTTGCAGCAGAGTGCGGGGCGTATGCGCAACTTTTAATGCAGCGTTGCGTGTTGACTTTTTTTTCACAATTGGGTAGAAGCATAATGCGAAAATGCAAAACCATGCACGGCATAGAGCCAAAACAACTAGTGTGAGGTAATCACATACACACGCGCGTACATACAAAAGCGTAATTTCTGTTGGTCCATTTGCCTTTCATAAATAGTAGTGCATCCATAGCGGCTTTTTTTTACCTCCCTCCCTCCCTCCCTACCTCCCTCCCACCCTCCAGTTTTCCAGGCTCACAACTTCTGCCGCATAACGTGTAATTGATGTTACTACCGTTGTTTGTTATTTTTGTATGAACACACATATTTCCCGATAACACTTTTGCTTTATTAGCGTCGAATGCGGCGCAAAATATGTTTTGCTATCTACTGCCCGCATGGTAATTAATGTGAGTGGCCTAGTACTGTTAAATTACGACTATTTATTGGCGCATGCGTGGTAATTTCATTCGAAATTTTACGAAAGCCTCTAGCACCACGGTTGCCTGGATTCGCGCATTTGCTGCTGCCGTCGAGATAAGACAATGTCGAGTTGAGTGTTTTGTGGTCGCATTGCGGAAAAAGGACTATACATTTAAATTTTTACAAAGGAAATACAGAAATAACATTATAGTTAGCTGAATTTCGAGTAAATATGAAACTTTTATTGGCAGCGTAACAAACAATTTTTAGAATATCAGAGGCACTTTATGATGAATGCATCTGTGTGCTTAAATTCCTATGGTTAGCCTGCAAACAAAGAAGAAGAATCATTCTACTTTATGTCACCCAAATGTCCATTGCCTGTCACACGATTCCATATTCTTCCTCCTTCAATGGAGATAATAGTCATTGCTTAGTGCGATAGTTTAGTCTGGTTTACTTTACAAAAATTTCAAGGTCCAAACTTCCTGTACTTCGTGGCCCAAACCTAAGTCAAGTAAAGCTCTTGTAGTATGGTGGCTTACAATCATGGCCATAAACGGGCTTCCTATATAAAACAGGCTACGAAAGAGTATGTGTATAGGCAATACGGGCGCCAACTCCAACAAAAGTAAACTAACTAAAGTCAATGCCAGATGAAATTATTGTTTCGCGGAGCGTGAGAGATCCGCTCTAATTTCAGCGCCAAGCCAAAAGATGCTCGACTACCACATTTTTGCTCATGCTGACAATCAGCAGGTATAATTTTTATTTTTCTCGCTCCACATCAAGCTTTCATGGAGAAACTTAAAATCCAATTACACTGCTTCGCAAAGGGCTTTCAGGAAAACCTGGGTGCTCTCACCGCATATCATTCACGGTATGTACACCACAGTAATCCGACCGATTTTAACCTATGGAGCGCTGGTCTGGTGGATAACGGCAGCAATCAGGAAAGGCGCAGAGACTCTCAAGCCTCGGTGTATCAGACGCCGTGAGAAGCGCAGCACAATAAGGGCTGAACATTATATCTTACTTGAAGCGGCGGGAAAAGGCGGCTTGTCTCACACAGGATAGTAAGTCTCTATCTACTGGGTGCCTGGACATAGCAATATAGAAGGGAAGATGGCTAGACGCGGCTCGGAAATGCAAATTAGCGAAGCGAATAACTCTCTACTGCTACCGATTTCTTCGTCGCTAAAGGGAATTGAAGAATACACCTCATGACGAACGTTGCAATTGGGACGACTGTGAGATCTCAAGATCCCTGTGGCTGAAACTAAATAAGAGTCGTACTTAGGAACTATTCACACTAAATAAATCTAAAGTTAGGACCCTTACAGGTGGCATCACAGGGCACTGTGCTATATCACCATTGCTCCATCAATGGTGTATACCAATAAGTTACCTCTGCAGAAGTTGTCGGGATGAGGATGAACTGAAGAAACTGATTCACCACTTCTAATGTTAAGCTCTCAAGAAAAGGCGTTTTTAAGCATTTGGGATTACGCTTTTTGAATAACTTGGCTTGCTTACAGTAAAAGGTGGCGCAAACATCAAATAAGGTCAATCAAGTCAATGAATTTTCTGATGAATGGGAAAACTGAGCTACAGTGCAGCGCTAAACTATGTATGGACAGTTGATGCAACACTCAAACAACAAAATGTGTTTTTTTAGAAAATAAAGAAAAGTTGCTTCCAGCCCTGGCAGCATTGATTTTGAGACAGAATTCACGAGGGGACCTATGGTTGCCATATGTATCATCAACGACCCAACGACGAACGGTAGTGGTTTGACCTTCACCAAACTGAGATGGTGAATTTTTTGGTCATCGAACAATCTGGCCAGCCTACCGAGAAGTAATTACTTTTGCTTGGTGCTTGCTGAATGCTTGGAAAATTGATTTGGGCCTTCCGGCCTACCATAATTCTATTCCAGTCTTGCGCTAAATGCCGTGATTTGCTGGCTGTTGTCGTCTTTGCATCTTCTTAGGTGGACAAGAGCCGATACTTTCCCTTTGTATAGACCAACTGTTAAGACAGACATACATATATTTTGGAATTTGTAAGAATAAATGAGCAAAAACCAAAATGCTTTGCCATAAATGAGGTGCCAATTATTCACCATCAACAAACGACACAGACAACTGTTAAACCCAATAAAAACATCAATTTCATAACAAAAAGTCCCTTTGTTCTTTCGTAGCACAAATAATTTATTTCAAAAAGTAAACCTTGCATTTTACGGTTACTGCTTAGTAATTTAGGTGTTCCTCATAAACAAATAATTTACATTTAAATTCTATTTAATATGTATGTATGTATGTAGTTGGATATGCACTTACACTGATGTAGATTAACTCGCGTGAAAATTATATATCGCGACGTTTTCCATTTGTATTTAGGTGGCAAATTTGTTTTGCTTTATTTTCTTGATTTTGATCCGATAATTAAAAACCTAAATTCAAATATGCATGTGAGAATATTTGCATATAGATATACACGTATATACATATATATATATGCATGTTTGAAGAAAAACTCTATGAAAAATCAATTAATTCCGCACAAATCTAAATAGGATCCCAGCCATTTGTTATTCAATAGAGTCGATTTAAGCCGAAAAATCTGCCTCAGCATGGAATCCATTAGCAACTGTGTTAATTTATGCACAACATTAACGTCCAAATATTTATTGTAAATTTCGCGAATCACAGATGCAAATCAAAAATTTCCAATCAAGCAAATATGCGTGTGCATGCATCAAATATTTGGAAAACAAATACATACACGAGCGCGCGCACCGAGGATAGAGGCTAAAGCCACCGTGATTATAAGCTTCGCGTTGTTTCCCAACTCAATCTGGCCAACTCGAAACTAAACTGATAAAAAAGTCGCAATCGAATGGCAAATGGAAAATAGTTATCAGCAATCAAAATTCACATTCATGTTGTTCACGACTGTTGTTGTTGCTGCTGCTGTGAAGTGGGTGTCGAAGTGAATGCCGGCCGGTCTGCCCAGGGCAAAATCACTTTAATTAACAACAATTAGTAATAGATATTTCACTTTTTGCAATTGCTGCTGTTATGCGGGTCACACAAACAAACAAGCAAAAACTATGAGTATTTACATACATACATATGTATGTAGTATGCACGAATGTGTGCACTGATTTGCAAACAAACAAATGGCCACCGTAAGCCAGCAACCACACAGTCTGCGTGCCAGCCACATTTATGTACTAATGGCCCGCACGCAAATCGGACGGCTGAATGCCAGTCAGATCCAAAGATAAGGTTTCTCTTTTTACACTACCCGCTGGTATCCGCTGCAGCGCATTTGATTGTGTGAGTGCGCCGGTAGCATTTTTGAACATTTATCAGCGCTCTGAAGTCGCCGCCGCAACAATTCGCAATAATTCGAATGGAAATTTATTAACTATATAGTTACTGCTCATTCAACGTTAAATGTTTAATGCAATGAACTCGATTTGAGTAACGGTCCAGTGAAAAAGCGACTGTCACTTATTATTATGTTGCATCCACAGAGATTGGGTCGCATTGGTGTCTTTTTGTTGGCACTGTAGTGGTTGTTGCTGAATTCGAATTTGAATTACATAAAAAGGTTATAATAAAGTTTTGAGCTAGAAAATAGTTTTCCAATATAGTCATTGACAGCTGTCAGAGTGGATATCATTTCTTATCATTTTGTTATCTTTAGTTAATATGCCTAGACCACAAGAAATCACGTCTCGAGTATGGCGAGGGCACAGTGGTTGAAGAAGGGATAATCAGTAAAATTTTAAAAACGTTCAAATATCTCGACGGTATATCACGGTGGCTGAAAAACTTTGGGAATGTATTGCACTTGCACGTATTGTGGTTGTCGGAACACTTGATAAGCCGTTTTGACTGGAAAAATTTACCGATTAAAATAGCGAAATGTTCTAAAACTCAACTTGAAAGGAATAATTTTTAATTAAAAATTTTTTGTATGAAATGCACTGGCCAACATGAATATTTTTCGGAGCTAGCTATGTACTTGTAATTGATTTTGGGTCGCTGAATTCGAATCTGAACTCAGAATTGCTCCATCAGCTAAGTTTCTTTTAAATATTTGGCCGAGCTTCTCTTCCGATTTGTGGCGTGCGCCTTGATGTTGTCACACATACCACTACACCACAGCGACATCATGATTATTCTAACCTTAGCAATTCTGAATTCTATTAGAAATGGCTAGCCTTGTCCATAAAAAAAAATCAAGGGTTGAAAATTTGTTGTGCAGTGATATGTGTGAGCAGAAAATAATGTCACTCATACGCCATGTATTCCCTTAAACAACAATAATTCTCCCATCACGATAAATGAAAATCGCCAGTGATACTAGCAGCGATGCGTTAATTGCCATTCGTCTTTAATTAATTAAAAATATTTTCTGTCATATTGAGATATCGGAAATTTCGTTATCTTAATCAGCATTCCTATCCCATCAAAACACCAAATCTTTTATGCGTTACAGAATTAGTTAGGGTACACCTAAATACTTAAGTAGATATGGTTTACTACGGAGTACGACGAAAAGTCATCCTCTGGTTCGCGAAATATCCCACAGATAGAGAAATAACTTTATAGGGCTGAGAAAAGCAAAGGAGGCTGTCTATAAAGCATTTCTGGTCAAGCCCTGTAGCTCGTTTCTGTAACTCTTCTCTACCGATTATTTCGCTATTGGTAGAGAGTATACATCATTCTTTACTACACATTAGCAGTAGAGCACAAGGCTGGGAACCCATATATAAGCTCGAGGCCGTTTTTATATAAAAATTCTACGTTTCGGTAAATATTGTGGTATTTTATATATCGCACCCTAAATAAAAACAATGACAACTCGAGAAGCAAAAATCGGTTAATGCTGCGCAAGCAACGTAAACAAAACAAAAACAGCCTTAATAGTATTTTTCAATTTAAAAAGATGGCGATGAAGATGAAGCGTTAGATATATGGTCTGTTTTATGAGAAAAAATAAATTTTTTGAAATTTTGAATTTGGACTGTTTTTTCTTAAAGAACACTTCTTCCGATTTGTGTGGTTATGAATAAATAATTTAATCACCCGAACAGAATCGTACCGTGCTGTTGCTCGTGACCGTTTCTACCGGCAGTCAAATTCATTTTTATTTATTTTTTAATTATGTATATGCAAGTGTAAATTTTTTTTTTAAGTTGATATATTAAGAGGGTTGGAGTTTACATACATATGTATATGTATAATATCAAATGTTTCAAACTGTTTTTTGTTTTATCTTTTATTTCATGGGTACATAATCTGCGCGGATTTTTCGTTATTTCAAACACTGTGCATCCTCAGCTGATGATTCCAAACAGTGTCGATGTTTGGTATTAAAACTTTTTCCATTTGACCAAATAAAGGTAACGAGAAAAACTATGCACATTTCTACACAAATTTATTTATTTATTTTTTTTCGTTTGAGTGAAAGGTCGCTTTGGCAGCTCAATAACAAAAATAATAACATTTTTCGCACCACTACTTCCACACTCAGTAAATCCTTTTAGCTTTGCTTTAGCTTATTGCATTCCCCTATACGGACACCAACGTGTCGCCACAACTTTCTTCATAAATTGCGTTCCGGTGTAAGTGCGTGTCATAATCTTCAAAGATAAACGAAAAAACTTTTGCCATTAAAAGATTTCCCATGCACCTCTTAGGCTTTGTGCGTAACTGTATTGGCTTGTTGCTTAAATATCTGAGTTTTGCACTTTGACCCCTGACTTCGAGTTGTAATATGCAGTCGCAGTAAAATATGCTTCCATGAATGGGACATGACAAGCATAAGCAACAGGCATGGCGTCGAAGCCTTCAGTCGCAAGAGTGGTTACTTTGCGAAATATAAATGTAGACACGTTGAAAATTGGATAATCGAAGACGGGCGGAAGAATGCCATCAGGTGTGGCTGTCAGCGGGCGACCAGTTCGAGTGCGGTCAAACAAGTGAAAGGATATGAATATGAAATGAGAGTTTTCAAATTTTCGAATGCCGTTCGGAGCGCAGCGTATACACATTACATTAGCTGGCGGTTGCTGACGCTTTTGATTAGTTGCCAGCAGCATCTCGACAAAACATTAAAATGATAAATATGTTATATGCAAATCGGATGTGGATGAGTCTCCAAAGGTCTTTAAATCAAACAGTGGTGTCCCTAACCAATAGTCAATAATAAATGCACAGTGCTGTGATTACATTGTTCTTAAGGGGGCGGGGGCGAGAGAGCATCCAAAGCGAGCCGGAGAGAGATTAGCTGCTTCTGCTTCTGCAGTCTTGGCGTTTGACATTGCAATTGTCAAGTTTGACTGACTGGCTGACAGACGGGCCGGGTTGGTAATATGCATAGAATTTCATTTCTAGGTACTCTAACTCATTCACGCTGCCCTCAGCATTCCAGCGCATGCAGGTAGTGGCCAGCAAATGCACCTAGGCGCCTCGGTTGCCGGCAGCTGGCATCGTAATTTATCTAACTTTAAATATTACATAATTGCGTTGGTATTTTCGTATTTTCATATTTTGATGTTTTGATATTTTGAAATTTTATGCATATTTTGACATTTCGCCACAAACTCACACACTTGCATAGTCACACACTCACACACGCGCGCGTACATTCGCAAGCATAGATGTGCATAATTGCTGAATAAATGCAGCCAGTGAAGAAGACCCGAACTCGGTTGTTGCAGTATGCTGGTGTCTGGGCTGCCTCGGTGACTGACTGGCTGGTTGGCTGGTTGGCTGGGCAAGCAGATGTGCGGTGTTGTTGCACTGCAATTGGCGTGTCATGGCCCTTGGCCTGCCCCCAACGCCCCCTGTCGCCTGAGGTTGTGACACTGCATTTGCTCTTTTCCAATATTTGTGTGGAAAATTTGACAAAATTTTGATGCGGGCTCACGTATTTTCTGAAAACTTTAACATCACAAAAGTTGACATGCAGCAGCAGTAGTTAGCAACAACAACAACGCCAACAACATCAGCCATCAGCGGCACACACGTATGTACTATGTACTGGGATAGAGGACAACAATGACAACAACAAGAGCAGCACCAAACAAAGCCAGTTGCATGCAAGGCGTGCGGGTGGAGACTACACCGACATTGTTGGAAAGTGTATGAGCGGCAGACAAGCTTAGGACGCAATTGCAGTTACCTGCTGCACTGTGACGCCAGTTCGGGATGGGACGCAGCCGGTGTCGAGGGCAAGAAAACAAGCAACAGAAATTGACTTAATAGCTCATCAATGATTCAAACGGAAATCCTGTATGTCCGAGCGCATCCTGTATTGCTGAGCAGCGGAAGAGAATTAGCGTCTGTCCAGTCGGACACTCGAACAATCGGACAATCGGACGGTCGAATGATCCGATGGCCAGGACGAGTGCCCAACCATCAGACGGCTGCATTGTTGCACAAACCACCCCATTCTCCCTTGTCCAACCGAACTAAGTGAGTGTGTGAGTGTGTGTGTGTGTGTGTATGTGTCTATTATGACGTGTGAGTGATTGCTGCTGAATATGCAAGTGTCTGAAGTGGGTGAATGTGGGAAATGAGCGCCTTAAACCAGCTTGTAGGTGTGTGCTTGTGTGAAGGTGCGTGTGTGTGCACGAGTACGCAACCAAGTTTGCATTTCGTTGTAGAGCAGACACTGCGGTTAAACCGTACACCTAAGCACATAGACACCATTCGAATCGTACGTTCGTCTAGAAAGCTCTACACACTTATAAAATAGATCTCGTCCAGCTCTTCCGTCAAGACGTGTTCGGAAATGAGTGAGATGTTGAAGCATCTCGCTTTCATTCGGATAATAGCAAGACGCCGGTCCACAGGGGGTGACCAAAAGTACTTACCATGAAGTTCCCTCGCTCTCTTCACTAATCCAATGACAGCCTTAGGCGACATGTTTTGTTTTCCTTGCACTTTCAATCGCATTTGTTGGGAGTCAGTGATGCCAGTAATAGTTTTCCCTAGGCCATCAACCACCTACTTCTCGAGTAAGAATACCTACGTTCCAGGGGAGTGCTCTTATATCTTAGCCCTTTAAACTTTCGCTTTCGCCGTGGTCGTCACCAGAGGAAGTTGGAAAATGTTTCTTTTATTTAGCTGCTTGGATTTGAGGGACTTTTATTTAAGCAGAGTGGCGGCGTCTAACTGCCGCGATATGCTTATTCTGTAGCTGAAGGACATTGCTCAATGGAGTTTTAAGCATTCGTTCAAGGTGGCGTGGTCAAGGTGATGTGTCTAAAGAAAGGTACACCGAAACGATTCCACGATAATTCAAGTACTCGAAGAGAACATCCAAGCTTAACCCAAAAAAGCAGTGCACCAAATTTCCTCAGCCTATGCATATATACATATGCACATTAAAGGGTCTCCAGCTTCTGGCTCCGTGACAAAACTTGGCGTGCGGAAATGGAAGGCATTACTGAAGATATTGGTGCAGTCCTGCAAATTGTGCACAGCGATAAACACAAATACGAGATAAGCCGCAGCATTAGACACGTCCAAATGCCTGACATAAGTTGGCTCAGGTTGATGTTCGACTCACCACAACGAGCTACTTGCGAGCATCGCTACTTACATATATATTAGGATGAGTATACATAAACCCAAATTTGTCCACACATACATACACATACTTACGAGTGTGCGATGAAATGAAACAAGCTATGTTAAATGCAATGTAAATCAATTTAAATCACAATGTAGCTCAACTAAACGACGACTTGGATTTTCCTAGTTTGTATGAATGTACTTAGTACATACATTCATTCAAACATATGTGTGTTCAAATGGGGCGGACCGAAAACTGCCAAAGGGGCATTACAACTTCGATAATAGACATTTGAATGCAACGCTGCTCATCTGCACGAAGGACTCGAATAATTGCATTGTTGTCGCTTCGGAATTCTCTTTGGTTGTCAGTGGGGAGCATAAAGCCTGGAAAAGGTGACAACCAAATTAACTGCATACTTTAGCCAGTTTCTACTTTATTTATGAATACTTAAGCCTTTTTCTTTAATCACTTTGTGGCTGGAGGCATTTTAGTAATTACAACATTCTATAAATTCAAATACGTACATACAGCACGAGAATGGGCAACGGTTTCTGTGGAATCTGCAGTCCAATACTCCCAGAATGCGCTTCATACATATATAAGTATGTATATCTTGGAAAATATTTTTTTTTCAAAGACTTGGGAGTTTAGGCACAGCTTTACTATGATCGGAACGGACAAGCGATGTGTGTGGCAAATTCTTATTTCCACTGGGCATCATAATGAATCTTCGAAGCCGTCGTGAATTCTTAAATGAAAACACATTGATTCATTTGTTGTATTCGTAGTCGCAGTCGCATTCGTTTAATGAATATTTCAAAACAATTACACAGATTGAACAAAAAATTAAGAATAAATATACATACATATGTATGTATGTGACACCAACAAACCTAATCTCATTTTCGATGCCTGGGTCAGCTACTTTTCAGAATAAGCACGCAAGTACAACATTCATACTAGAAATTGCGTGGAGGACAGCTCGTAGATGATGATAATTGGTAGCAAAAGAAGGAAGTGGCAATACAAAGCGTTCTCGCCCTGAGCTTTAAAATCCACTTATCAGTTCATGCCATTGATTCCACCAAGTATG